>NW_006922309.1:140907-142205 GCF_000298275.1 Orycteropus afer afer | reverse complement strand
CCCAAGGAGGGGTTGCTATGAGTCGGGGCCGAGTCGACGGCACACAACAACAACAACAACAACAAGATTTATTCATTGCAAATACCTTTTTCAACAACACAAATGGTGACTATACACATGGACTTCACCAGAGGGAGTACATAGAAATCAGATTGACTACATCTGTGCCAAGAGACAATGGAAAAACTCAATATCTTCAGCCAAAACAAAGCCAGGAGCTGATTGTGGAACAGACCATCAACTGCTCATATGCAAGTTCAACTTGAAGTTGAAGACAATTAAAACAAGTCCATGAGAGGCAAAATATGATCTTAAATATATCCCTTCTGAATTTAGAGACCGTTTAAAGAGTAGATTTGATGCATTGAATGCTAATGACCAAAAAACAGAAGAATTGTGGGATGACATCAAGAACATCAACCATGACGAAAGCAAGAAGTCATTAAAAAGATGAGAAAATAAGAAAAGACCAAAATGGATGTCAGAAGAGATTCTGAACATTGCCCTTGAATGGAGAGTAGTTAAAGCACACAGGAAAAATGGCAAGATAAAAGACCTGAACAGAAGATTTCAAAGAGCAGCTCGGGCAGACAAAACCAATTACTACAATGTAATGTGCAAAGACCTGGAGTTAGAAAACCAAAAGAGAAGAACAGTCTGCATTTCTCAAGCTGAAAGAACTGAGGAAAAAATCGAAGCCTCGAGTTGCAATACTGAAATATTCTATGGGCAAAATATCGAATGATGCAGGAAGCATCAAGGGAAGATAGAAGGAATACACAGAGTCACTATACCAAAATGAATGGTCATCCATTTCAGGAGGTGGCATGTGACCAAGAACCAATGGTATTGAAGGAAGAAGTCAAAGCTGTGCTGAGGGAAGTGGTGAAGAACAGGCTCCAGGAATTGATGGAATACCCACTGAGACATTTCAACAAATGGTTGCCCCACTGGAGGCACTCATTTGGCTATGCCAAGAGATGTGGAAGACAGCTGCCTAGCCCAGTGACTGGAAGAGACCCACATTTGTGCCCATTCCAAAGAAAGGTGATCCCACCAAATGTAGAACTTATCAAACAATATCATAAATATTGCATGCAAGTAAGATCTCACTGAAGATAATTCAAAAACGTTTGCAGCAGTATATTGACAGAAAACTTCCAGAGATACAGGCTGGATTCAGAAGAGGGAATGGAGCAAGTGATATCATTCCTGATGTCAGATGGATCTTGGCTCAAAGCAAAGAATACCAGAAAGATGTTTACTTGTGTTTTATTGACTATGCAAAAGCATTTGAT
>NW_006922309.1:119745-140017 GCF_000298275.1 Orycteropus afer afer | reverse complement strand
CTAAAAGAACTAACAGGTCTGTCCTGGAGGAAGTGCAGCCAGAATGCTCCTTGGAAGCAAGAATGACTAGACTTTGTCTTACATACTTTAGTCATGTTTTCAGAAGGGACCATTCCATGGAGAAGGATGTTGTTCTGGTTACTTAGTGCTGCTCTGACAAGAATATACCACAAATGGGATGACCTTAACAAACAGAAGTTTATTCTTACAATTTGGAGGCTTGAAGTCCAAGTTCAAAGTGCCAAGCTCTAGGGGATAGGTGAAAGTCCCCCAACCTTGTGATTCAGCTCTGCCTCTTGCTCCCAGCTGATTGAAGCTAGAGGCTTTTCTTCACTGAGATAGCTGCTGGCTGCTGAGATTGACAACCCAAGGCTGACAAGTAAAAAGACAGAGTACCGATGTTACCAAACCACATGGTCATTAATTTAACTCCTTTGTAAGTCTCAAGGTCGGCAGAGTATGGCAGGCTGCTGAACATGGCTACATGCAAGGTCCAAGCATGCAATGTGCTAGAGACTATTCCCCAAGGCTTCTGCTTATATACAGGAAGCAGACCACATACCCTAAGGCAGCTACTCAGCTGCTCACAGATTCCCTCATGGAGTTGATTGCCATTCTCATCATGGGTAACACTACATTCAGCTGCCCAGCCATTCAACCAGGTCCAGCCAAGTTGATACACAAACTAAACTACCACAGATGTCATGTTTAGTAAGGTAGATGGTTGATGAAAGAGGGGAAGGCCCGCAATGAGATGGATTGACACAGTGGCTGTGGCTATGGGCTCAATGATAGCAGTGATTGCAGAGCTGGCACAGGACCAGGGGGTGTTTCATTCTGCTGTGCATAGGGTCGCAATGAATCAGAGACTACTCGATGGCTCCTAACAACAATAAAATATCTGATTGGAAGACACTCAAAATATGACTCAGGAAGAGTCATATTCCTATGCAAAGTATACTGAATGACATGGATGGAGTAAAGCTTTTGGGACCTTTGTTTGCTGATATGGCATGACTCAAAATGAGAAGAAACAGCTGCAAGCATTCATCCATTGATAATCAGAACACAGAACGTACAAAGCAGGAATCTAGGAAAATTGGAAGTTGTCAACAATTAAATGGATTGCATAAAGATCAATATCCTAGCCACTAGTGAGCTGATATGGACAGGTATTTGCCATTTTGAATCAGAAAATCATATGATCTACTATATCAAATGACCAATTAAGAATAAATGGTGTTGCATTCATTGTCAAAATGAATATTTCAAGATCTATTTTGAAAGCAATGGTATTGATGATAGGATAATATCCATATGCCTACTAGGAAGAATATTATTCAAATTTATGAAACCTCCAAAATCAAAGATGAAGAAATGAAAGATTCTTACCAATTTTTACCAAATTCTGCAGTCTGAATTTGACCAAACATGCAATAAAATTGCATTGATAATCACTGGTGATTGAAATATGAAAGATGGAAATAAAGAAGCATCAGTATTTGGAAAATATGGCTTTAGTGATAAAAATTATGAAGGAGATCACATGACAGAATTTTGCATGATCAACAATTCATTACAAATATCATTTTTCAATATCAGTGGGGACTATACATGTGGACCTTGCAAGATGAAATACGCAGGAATCAAATAAAATATATCTGGCCAGAGAAAATACTCAGGAATCAAAACAACTATATCTATGGAAGGAGACAACAGAGAAGCTCAATATCATCACTCAGAACAAGACCAGGGGCTAACTGTGGAACAACCCATCAACTACGCCTATGTAAGTTTAACTTGAAGCTGAAGATATTTAAAGCAACTTCCTGAGAGCCAAAGTACAAACTTTAGTATTTAGAGACCATATGAAGAATAGATTTGACATGTTGAACAGCAATGACAGAAGACAGATGAGATGAGACATCAAGGCCAACATACATGAAGAAAGCAAAGGGTCATTAAAATGATGGAAAGAAATTACCAAAGTGAATGTCTGAAGAGACTCTGAAACTTGCTCTTAAATGAAGAGTTGTTGTTCTTAGGTGCCATTGAGTCATTTCTGACTCATAGCAGCCCCCATTGGGTTTCTGAGGCTGTACATTTTTACAGCAGTAGATTGCCCCATTTTCCTTCTGTGGAGTGGCTGGTGGGTTTGAATCACTGACCCTCCAGTTAGAAGTCAAGTGCCTTATGTACTATGCTGTTGCCCTCCTAGAATTGTTAGAATATACATTGAGAGGTTTCAGAATATTGAAAATACCACTGATTTCCAGAAGAATGAACCAATTTGTCTTGGAAGAAGTGTGGACAGAATGCTCCTAAGAAGGGAGAATGGCCAAACTTCAACTCTTGTACTTTGGTCATGTTGTCAGAAAAGACCAAGCCCTGGAGAAGGATTTCATGTTTGGTAAAGTAGACTGTCAGTGCAATAAGAGGAACACCCTCAACTAGAAGGATTGACAAAACGGCTGCAGTGATGAATTCAAGCACAGCAACGATTGTGAGGATGGTGTAGGGCCAGGCAGTGCTTCATTCTGTTGTCCATAGGGTCACTATGAGTTGGCGTTAACTCACCAGCACCTACAGCACAAACAGTACATATCTCTGTGTACACATGCATAACAAAACAAGGAAGAAATACCTAAATGGGTATTTCTTCTACAACTGGGCATTTGGTCACAGCTGCTGTTTAGAATTATCTTCTTCCACCATCTGTTCTGAATTCCTTTTGTCCTCAGCAAGCACCACAGCTGGTTGTGGTCCTTTGCCTGGTGTACTGACATAGACCTTCATTTCTGAAGGGTCTGAGCTATTAAAAGTCATGTTGGAATTAGGTTGTTGTAGTTTTCCACTGACTTTAATCACAGAATACGTTACTAAGAGACACCTGAGGGATCTCCTGTACTCCAGACCTTCTTTTTAGTAGCTTCAGTGTCATGTCTCCTATTGGGAGTACTTCTCCCCTTAGAACTAAGACCCCTGTAGAAGAGAAAGGAATGAAAGAAAAGGGAGGAAACAATAGGATAACTGAGGAAGATCAAGGATAGGGGAATGAGAGAGGAGAAGACAGAGGAAAGAAATAAAAGATAAGAGAAAAGGGACAAAAAAATAAAGGGAGGAAGAGAGAGGAAATGATGTTTCAGGGCACAAGTTATCTTTACATCTATATCTCTCTAGCATAATTTCTCCCCTCAGTGAACCCAAGACTATTTAGTTCTTGGATAAAATACTTGATTATGTTTTTCCCTCATAAACTATTTACTTATTTTATTAATTATTTTACTTATTTACTCATTCAAAATATTTTGGCTGGACCAATACAAAAGTATGAAGCTAGAGAGTTTTGTAAAATGCACTCCTGCATTACAAGAAAAGAAAACAAAAAAGAAGATTTATTTAAAAAAATATCTTTACTCTCCTAGCTCCAGGATCCCTTGTTGTCAAAGAAAGGCTATACATTAAAATAAACATTCATTGAATATGTCAAAAAGCAGTCTATGAATGTACCTATTCTGAACATTTTGTATGAATCCTTAGAGTTAGAGAATAGATTGGTGGTTGCAGGAACTGGTTGTTGTTGTTGTTGTTATGTGCTGTCAACTTGGGTTGGACCCATAGCTACCCCTCCTTGGGTTTCCAAGGCGGTATCACTATGGAAGTAGATTGCCCAACCGTCCTGACTAGGAGCACATGGTGGATTTGAACCACCAGCCTTCTGGTTAGCAGTCAAGCTCCTGAGGAACTGCACTACCTACTGGAGGCAGAGGAAATAGGGCATAATTGCTTAACTGTGTTGTTGTTTTGTTGTTGTTAGGTGGTGTCAAGTCATTTCCAACTCCTAGAGACTTCATGTACAACTGAAGGAAACACTGCCAAGTCTTGCACCATTTTTACAATCTTTGCTGGCCTTGAGTTCATTGTTGGAGCCATTGTATTACTTTCCTGAGTCATCCCCCTCCATGTGACTAATGTTCCTGGGGGAAAGGATGGGCAAGAATTTTATTGAAGAATTTTAAATGTTGTTGTTGTTGTTGTTAAGTTCCGTCAAGTCGTTTCCGACTCATAGCAACCCCATGCACAGCAGAAAAAAACACTGCCCAATCCCGCGTCAGCCCCACAATCCCTGCTATACTTGAGCCCATCATCACAGCCACCGTGTCAATCCATCTCTTTGAAGGCCTCCCCCTCTTTCCTCGACCCTCCACCCTACCAAGCATGACATCCTTCTCCAGGGAATGGTTCCTTCCTACAACATGACCAAAATAGGTGAGACGAAGTCTGGCCATTCTTACTTCCAAGGAGCATTCTGGCTGCACTTCCTTCAGGACAGATCTGTTAGTTCTTTTAGCAGTCCATGGTACTTTCAGCATTCTTCGCCAGCACCACAACTCAAAAGCGTCAACTCTTCTTCGGTCTTCCTTATTCATTGTCCAGCTCTCACATGCATATGAGGCAATTGAAAATATCATGGCTTGTGTCAGGTGCACCTTAGTCCTCAAGGAGATATCCTTGCTCCTCAGCACTTGAAACAGTTCCTTCGCAGTTGACTTTCCCAATGCTACACGTCATCCGACTCGACGGCAAACAACAACAACAACACTTCATCTAATGTCCTGACTGCTGCTTCCATTGGCATCAATTGTAGAACCAAGCAACGTGAATTCTTTGACAACCTCAATCTTCTCTCCATTTATTGTGATGGTGCTCATTAGTCCAGTTGTGAGGATTTTTGTTTTCTTTTAAATAGTGCCTAATTTAGTACCTTATACATCTGTCTCTAATAATGTAACAATGTGTACTTCTCTAAGAAGGCATATTCTTCTTTCATCTATGTGGTAGAAATAAGTGAAGACATGCCAAGGAGAGGCTGCAGATTGGGATTATTACCTCAATTTGTTGTTGTTATGTGTCCTCAAGTCGAACCCAACTCATAGTGACCCCCTTGGGTTTCTGAGGCAGTATCTCTATGAAAGTAGATTGCCCCATCTGCCTTCCAAGGAGTGGCTGGTGGATTTGAACCGCCAGCCTTCTGGTTAGCAGTCAAAATGCCTTAGGCACTATGCTACCAGAGCTCCCATTACCTCAATAGGCATATAATTTAAGATTCTTTTAGTTGAAGATTCAGTTACACTGTCCAATAATTTCATCTTCCTTCTCTGGACATATTGATTTACATCAACCTGTTTCCTGTGACATATGTTTTAATGGACTCCAGATTTAAAAGCTTAATAAAGCTTGTGTTTGTTGGCTTCTTTCTTTCTTTGTAACCTTGCCATCGAAATGGAGAGTCTAAGATATTAGTTACTGCATCTATCATTTTCCAGTTCAGAAGCCTTCATTGCTGAATATTCATTTAGTGTTTTATGAAACCCTCAAGGAAAAACATTTAATTATTAACAGATATTTTTCTCACAAAGAAATCATCAAAGTGATTTGGAGTTTTTAGTGACTAACCATGAGTTGTTTTTTAAAAAATAGTATATACAAAATTTTCAATTTTAAGTTTAAAATGAAGACATTTTATTTATTTTAAGCTTAACAAATTTAATTGAAAGATATATAGGGGAACGAAAATTTATGAACTAGCAAATTTTACAAAATTCTACTAAATAAAATGATGTGATGAAGACCAAGTAATTTTTGAGATAATAGTTGATTATAATTATAATTGTTTACGTGTTGAAAAGTTATTTGAATAAATGTTGTGCTTTAAAAAGTGACTGATGCTAAATTATTATCTCATCTTTAGAGAAACTGTTCTGAATGATAAATCATTTTGAATTAACTGGGCTGCTTTCTTATAGGCCAATGGTTGTCTGATAATATCTGGACAGCTAATTAGAAACCAAAGTGTCTCTGTGAATAATTAAAAGAAAAATTATGATATCCACTCAATAGAAAGATACATGTATTTTGTTCTTTTATTCATTTCTATTAATTTTCTTGGTTTTGTATGATCTCCATTCTTATTAACTTATTCACAATTTCTTTGTTTCCAAATGTCTCTTTCAGATTTTCCAGAACTGCAGTGTCTAACACATAGCACTAGCGACATATAGTCTACTTCCACTTAAATTTGAATGATTTAATGTAGTTGAATCTTTTTTTTTTTTAATATTCACTTATATTGAGTACATTTCAAGTCCATAGTGATATGTATTTGGCAAAGTGATATGTAATTGGCAATATTGAATTATAAATGTTTTTAGTTCTTTTTTTGACATTTTACTTTGAAGAAAATTTGCACATCAAATTAGGTTTTCATCTAATAATTTCAATAAATGCTATTCAGAGATATTGGTTACAATGTGTCTACCTTCTCATGATTTTCATTCTGGTTGTTTTGTCTCCATTAATCTACTTCCTTCCACCCTCCCTTACCATCTCATTTTTGATCTAGGGTAAGTTTTAACATTTAGATCTCTCTTAGATAATTGTTTGGAGGCACACAATATTCATTGGTTATATTATTTATTTTATGAGCTACTCTACATGATTGGTGACCTCTGGGAGTGGTTAGAGTTCCAAGTTTAAAGAATATCCCAGGACAATAGTCTAAAGGGTTCCTATAGTTACTACTAGCTGCAGTAGTATATTTACAGGGAACTGCCAGAAATGCAAGCTGGATTCAGAAGAGGATTTGGAATAAGACATATCATTGCTGATATCGGATGGAACTTGGCTGAAAGCAAAGAATACCAGAAAGATGGTTACCTGTGTTTTATTGACTATATAAAAGCATTTGACTGTGTGGATCATAACAAATTATTAATACTGAAAAGAATTGGAATTCCAGAACATTTCATTGTGCTCACGAGGAATCTGTATATAGAGTAAAAGGCTGTCATTCAAAAAGAACAAGGGGATACTTCATGGTTTAAAATCAGGAAAAGTTTGCATCAGGGTTTTATACCTTTCACCATACTTATTCAACCTGAATGATGAGCAAATAATCTGAGCTGCTGAACTATCTGGAGAAGAATGCATCATCAGGATTAGAGGAAGACCTACTAATGACCTGAGATATTCCAGATGACACAACCTTGCTCTCTGGAAGAGAAGAAGACTTAAAACACTTATAGATGAAGATAAAAGACTTTACTATGGATTACACCTCAACAGAGAGAAAAGTAAAATCCTCTCAATTGGACCAATAAGCAACATGATCTTAAGAGGAAAAAAAGATTAAAATTGCCAGGTATTTTAAGACTAAGAATCTTTAGATTTAGATTCTAAGATTAAGACTTTTAAGACTAAGGTGCACCTAACATAAGTCATTCTAGTAGCCTCATATGGACGTGACAGCTGGACAATGAATAAGGAAAACCAAAGATGTGATGCATTTGCATTGTCATATTGGTGAACAATATTGAAAGTATCATGGATTTCCAGAAGAGTGAGCAAATCTGTCTTGGAGGAAGAAGAGCCAGAATGCTCCTTAGAAGCAAGAATGGCCAGACTTTGTCTCATTCTTTTGGTCATGTTGTAAGAGGGAACAGTCCATAGAGAAGGATAGCATGCTTGATAAATTAGAGAGTCAGTGAAAAAGAGAAAGACCCTCAAGAAGATGGATCACCACAGTAATGGGATCAAGGGTGGCAATGATTGTGAAGATGGAGTCGGACCACGCACTGGGTGGTTCTTTTTACAAGGGGTCCCTATGGGTCAGAACCAACCTAACAGCAACCGCCACCAAGGAAGTATGTGTAAACATGCCCGTTTGTGCTTTGTTTTATATGTGAATATATCTATGAAGCACAGACAAATGTGCATAGACATTTCCCAACAGAAACATGTACACTCATGCTCTGATATGGGACTTATGTGCTTGTTATGAATGTGTGCTTAACTTTACAAATATAAGTGCATATAACTAACTATGGGAGCTCTGGTAGCATAGTGGCTAAGGCACTTGACTGCTAACCAGAAGGCTGGCGGTTCAAACCCACCAGCCACTCCTCGGAAGGAAGGTTGGGCAATCCTACTTCCGTAGTGATACTGCCTCGGAAACCCAAGGAGGGGTCGCTATGAGTCAGGGCTGACTCGACGGCACATAACAACAACAACAACAACAACAACATAACTAACTATGTAAGCACACATATATTTTTTATTTTTATTACTCTTGTTGCAAAGTTGTATACAGTGTAGCATTTACCAAAACTCTCCCATATTCTAATCCTTTGTTCTTGACTTCTTTCTTACTGTCAGCTTTTCAAATTCTGACATCACCCTTATTTGGTATTGCCTTACCCATCACCAAAATTAACAAGTGTCCACTTTCTAGAAAGTAATTCTCACCCTCTCTCCTTCTCATCCCTGGTAACCACCTAAGAAACTTCCTTTCTATATGTATTATCATATTAGTTAGATCATACAGTATCTGTTCTTTTGTATTTGGTTTATGACACTCAGAATAAAGTCCTCCAGATTCAGTCACATTAGAGTATGCTTTGAGAATTCATCATTGTTCTTACGCCTGGGCAGTATTCTGCATACTTGTATGTACCAAGGCTTGTTTTCCCTTCATCTGTTCATCAACAGATGTTGTTCACAACTCCCTGCAATCTAACTGACTATAGTCAGTTAGATTGTTTCCACCCCTTTGTTATTGTGAATAGTGACTTAATGAACATAAATTGGCATATTTTGGTGTCAGTTGTTTCAGTTCTTTGGGTTATATACCTAGGATTGAGATTACGGGATCTTATTCTATTGAGTTTTCTAGTTTCTGAGGAAGTGTCATATCCATTTCCACACTGGATGAGCCAGTTTATATTCCCATCAGCTGTGGAACAGGATTCTAAACTCCTGGAAATCTCATCAGCATTTGTTGTTTTCTCATTTTTTGGTCAGTGTTATTTTTGCAGAGGTGAGAGTATATCTCATAGTAGTTTTGATTTGCATCTTTCTGATGGCTAATGATCACTTACATTTGTCTTCTGTTTGTTGCCTGTTTGAATGTCCTGTTTTGTGAAACGTTTGTTCATTCCTTTGCCCACTTTTAAATTGGAATGTTAGTCTTTTAAAAGGAGCTCTGCTGGTGCATCAGTTAAAGAATTTAGATGCAAACTAAAAGGTCAGTGTTTAGAACCCACCAGCTGCTCTGCAGGAGAAAGATGAGGAGTCTGCTTCTTGTAAAGACGAATGGCTTAGGAAGCCCTACTGACAGTTTCACCCTGTCCTGTAGTGTTACTTTGAATTGGAATCAACTCGATGGCAGTGAGTTTTTTTTTTTTTTTTAATGTTGTTTTATTTTGTCTTTTTGTTGTTGAGTTGTGAAAGTTTTCTATATATTTTAGAAATTAGACCTTGCCAGACACATTATTCTCAAATAACTTTTTTCCTCCAATCTGTAGGTTGCCTTTTCACTCTTGATAAAGTCTTTTGGTGAGCATAAGCATAAGGAACATCTCATCTTTAAGAGATCCCAGTTATCTCACGTGTCTTCTGTTGTACATGCATGTACATCTACTTGTGTTTGGTAATCTATTACTGGAAAAAGGAAAAAAAAATTGTAATCTTCTTCTTATATTATCTTCCAGGAAATTTATAGTTTTGGCTTTAACATTTAGGGCTTTGATCCATTCTTAGTTAGTGTGTGTATGGCTTTATGTATATATCCTGTTTCATGTTTCTGCAAGTAAATATGCAGTTTTGCCAGCACCATTTGTTAAAGAAATTGCTTCTTCACCATTGAATGGAGGTTTGAAAGTCAACTGGACATAGATGGATGGATTTATTTCCACATCCTCAATCCTATTCCATTGGTCTATGTGTCTATAATGGAACATGTACCAGGCTTTTTGATTACATTGCCTTTAGAGTATACACTGAAATCCAAGAGTGTGAAGCCCCTCCTTTCTTCTTCTTCTTCTTCAATATTGCTTTGGTTATCCAGGGTCTCCTTCCATTCCATATAAAATTAATTATACGTTTTTCCTTTTCAGTAAAGAAAGTTGTTGGAATTTGGATTGGGATTGCATTTTATCTTTAGACAACTTTGTGAAGTATTGGAATTTTCACAATGCTAAGTCTTCCAATCCGTAAACATGGGGTATTTTTCCTTTTATTCAAACTATATTTAGTTCCTTACAGCAGTGTTTTATAGTTTTCACTGCATAAGTCTTTAACATCCCTGGTGAGACTTCTTCTGAGGTAATTTATCCTTTAGGGGCTTTTGTAAATAGTATATTTTTTTTAAATTATTTCCTTTTTGAACCTATCTGATTTTAGTGTGTTGATTTTGTCCTCTGCCACTTTGTTAAATCCTTCTCTTAGATCTAGAAGCTTTCTTGAGGATTTTATGGGATTTTCTATGTATAAAATCATGTTGTTATTTTTAGGTGCCACTGCTACAACTCTTACATACAACAGAATGGAACCTGCCCAGTCTTGCACAATCCTCGCAACCCTTTGCTATGCTTCAGCCCATTGTTGGAGCCTGTTTTGGATACTTCTTGTCACTTGAGCAGAAATACAAGTGGAATGGCTTTAACAAATGGGAGTTTATTCTATTACAGTTTGGGAGGCTAGAAGTCTGAATTCAAAGTGCTAGTCTCCAGGGACTGGATGAAAGCCCCTCGACCTTGGGCTTCAGCTCTGCCTCTTGCTCCTGGCACCCTGAAGCTAGAGGTTTTCTTCAGTTTGGCAGCTGCTGGCTGCTGAGGTTGACAAACTCAATGTTAACAATTAAAAAGGTACAGTTCTGATATTACCAAACCATATGGCAAGCCATTGATTCAAATCCATTAATAATCCCAAGGTTAGCAGACAATATGGCAGGCTGCTGAAGAATGACTGGGCTACATGCAGGATTAAAATATGCCCAAAAGTTTCAGAGCATTCCTAAAGCTTCTTATATACTGAGACCAGACCACATCTCTAAGTCAGCTACTCAGCTGCTCACTGTAGATTCCACCAAGGAGTTGATTACCAGTCTCATCATGGGAAATACTACATCCAGCTGCTCAGCCTCTCAAAACGAGGCTCAGCCAAGTTGACACATAACCTTAACTACCACACAGCCACTGTGTCCATCCATCTGATTAAGGGTCTAGACTTTTCCATTGACCTTCAACTTTGCCAAGCATGATATCCTCCAGGGACTGGTCCCTTCTGACAAAATGATCAAAGAAAGTGAAAATCTGACCAATCGTGCTTCCAAGGAACATCAGGCTGCACTTTTTCCAGGACAGTTTTGTTCATTCTCTGGCAGTCCCTGATATTTTCAATATCGTTTGCCAACACCACAATTCAAATGCATCAACTCATCTTCAGTCTTCCTTATTCATTGTCCAGTTGTCACATGCATATGAGGCTACTGAAAATACTGTGGTTGGTTTAGACACATCTTAGTTATCAAAGGGACTTCGTTGCTCTTAAGTAGTTTAAAATGGTCTTTTGTAGCAGATTTGCCCAGTATAATATGATGTATGATCTCTTGACTGCAAATTCCACGGGTGTTGTTCATGAATCCAAATAATATGATATGTTTGAGAACTTCAATCTTTCCTCCGTTTATCATGATAGTGCTTATTGGTCCAGTTGTGAGGATTTTTGTTTTCTTCATGTGGAGGTGTAATCCATATTGAAGGCTATAGTCTTTGATCTTCAGTATTACGTGCTTCAAGTCAGCTTTATTTTCAGCAATTAAGGTCATGTCATCTATGTATTGCAGGTTGGAGTCTTCCTCCAATCCTGATGCCACGTTCTTCTTCACATCCTGCAGTTTCTAGTTTTATTTGCTCAGGAAACAGAAGGGCTAACTATGGTAAAACTATACAACCCTGAGCACACCCTTACTACTTTTAAATCCTGCAGTGTTGCCTTGTTCTATCTGAATGACGGAGTCTTGTTCTATATACAGATTTCTCATGAGCACAATGAAGTGTTCTGAAATTCCCATTCTCTGCAATCTTATCCATAATTTGTTATGATCCACACAGTTGAATGCCTTTGCATAGTCAATAAAATAAAGGTAACCATCTTTCTAGTCCTCTGCTTTCAGCCAAGATACATTGGGCGTTAGCAATGACATCCCTTGTTCCACATCCTTTTGTGAATCCAGCTTGAATTTCTGAAAGTTCCTTGTCAGTATACTGCTACAACTGTTTTTGAATTGTCTTCACAAAATTTTAAGTGTGTATGATATTAATGATATTGTTAGATATTTTCCACATTCTGTTGGATCACCTTTTTTTGGAATGGCACAAATATGGATCTCTTCCAATTAGTTGGCCAGGTAACTGTCTTCCAAACTTCTTGGAATAAATGAGTAAGCATCTCTAACACTGCACCCATTTATTGAAACATCTCAACATGTACTCTTTCTGTTCCTTGAGCCTTGATTTTTTTTTGCTAATTTCTTCAGTGCACCTTGGATGTTTCCTTCTCTACCATTGATTCTTGATCATATGCTACCTCTTGAAATCCTTGAAAGTTGATCAATTATTTTTGATACAGAGAGATTCTGTGTATGTCTCCCATCTTCTTTTGATGCTTCCAGCATTGTTCAAAATTGTGCTTATGCTGTTGTTGTTAGGTGCTGTAATATTGGCTCTGATTCATAGTGACCCTGTGTACAACAGAACAAAACATTGCCTGGTCTTGTATCATCCTCACAATACTTGCTAGTCTTGAACCCAGAATTGCAACCACTGTGTCAATCCACCTCATTGAAGATCTTCCTTTTTTTGCTGACCC
The DNA here is from genome assembly GCF_000298275.1 of Orycteropus afer afer. NCBI lineage: Eukaryota > Metazoa > Chordata > Mammalia > Tubulidentata > Orycteropodidae > Orycteropus > Orycteropus afer. The sequence continues at coordinate 127,309 of NW_006922309.1, read as the reverse complement.
TCCACTTTACCAAGCAAGATATCCTTCTCCAGGCAATGGACCCTTCTGCAAACACGACGAAAGTAGGTGAGATGAAGTCTAGCCATTCTCACTTCCAAGGAGCATTGTGGTTGCACATTTTCCATTTTTGGTCATTCTTCTGGTTGTCAATGGTATTTTCCTTAAAAAAAAAAAAAATGTGATTTGGGTGAAACTTTAAAGAGCAAATTCATTTTCTATACAGCAGCTCATACAGATTTTCCCTCATAACATTGACAATATCCCACAATGCAACAGCTCTCTTTCCACTTCCTCCCCATAGTTACCTCTTCTCTGTGTCCTTCCCTCCCATGCACTCCTGCCCCCAGAGCAGTGTCCCTGTGTATACACTGCCCTTCTGTTCTTCCATAATTGATCTCTAAGGGCTGTATCTCTCTGATGTGAATGATCATTCCATCTGCCTGTCTTTTATTTGGCTGTAAGCCACAGGAGTGAATTTAATTCCAGATCTGAGGGGCAGATAAGGGACATAGTCTCAGAAGTTTCACCAGGCTCTATCAGACCAGCAAACCTAGTCTTTTTTTTTTTTTTTTTAATTTTGAATTTTGTTCAAAATTTTTCTCCCACCCTATCCAGGATCTCCTACACAGATCCCCCTCTGAGTGGTTGACAGTGGTAGCATGGTACAAACTAATTCTTCTGGTCTCATGTCATATAGACTGAGGATCACATGGTCTACCAGTCCCTTGGACTAATTGTTTCCACGTGTCTTTGGTTTTCTTCATTCGTCTTTGCTCTGGATGAGGAGAAACCCATCATCACATCTACATGGCCACTTGCAAGCTTTCAAGATCCCAGTCACTACTCAGCAAAGTAGGATATGGAATGATATTTTTGTGTAGCATGTTATGCCAATTGAGCTTGATGTCCCCTGGGACCATGATCCTGAGCCCACAGGTCCAACTACTTCCTCCCTCTGGGTAGCTAGCTATGGCCAAGAAATCACCATAATCTTGTCCCTTGTCAGTGTCTTCAGTATTTTCATTATTCTTTGCCAACACCACAATTCAAAAGCATCAATTCTTCTTCACTCTTTCTTATTCATGGTCAAGATTTCACATACATACGAGACAGTTGAAAATATCATGGCTTGAATTAGGTGCACTTAATCTTCAAAGTGTCACCTTTGCTCTTAAACACTTTAAATTGGTCTTTTGTAGCAGATTTGTCCAGTGCAATATGATGCCTGATTTCTTGACTGTTGCTTCTTTGAGTGTTGATTGTGGATCCAAGTAAAATGAAATCTCTGAAAACTTCTATCTTTTCTCCATTTCACATGATATTGTGTATTGGTAGAGTTGTGAATATTTTTGTTTTCTTTATATTGAGATGTAATCCACATTGAATGTTGTACTCATTTTCATCAGTAAGGTCTTCAAGCCATCTTCACTTACAGCAAGCAGGGTGTCATCTGCATACTTCAGATTGTTAATGGTCCTTCCTCCAATTCTAATGCCACATTCTTCTTCATATTGTCCAAATCCCCAGATTATTTTTTCAGCATACTTATTGAATTAGTATGTTGTAAAGATATAATGCTGTTGCACATTGTTCCTGATTTTAGTATCCCCTTGTTCCATTTTAATGTCAGGCTCTTGTTCAATGTACACGGATTCCCATTCTTTGCAATGTCATCCATAATTTGCTATTATCCATGCAATTGAATGTCTTTGCATTTTGCCCAGAGTCCTTCAATAATGCTATTCCAGGCTAGCTTTTTTTTTTTTCTTTTCTTTTTCTTTTTCTTTAATTCTTTCAGCTTGAGAAATGCTGAACATGTTATTCCTTTTTGGTTTCTAATTCACGGTCTTTGCTCATTTCATTATAACATTTTACTTTGTCTTCTAGAGACTTCCTTTGAATTTTTTTTGCACAGCTCTTTTGTTTCTTTATTTCTTCCATCCTCTTTAGCTACTCTCCATTCAATAGCATGCTTCAAAGTTTCTTCCAACATCCATCAATATTTTCTTCCTTTTCTGTCTTATTAATGATTTTTTTTTTCTTTATGTATGATGTTCTTGATGTCATTACTACTACCATGTCTTGTATTCAGTCATTGGCATTCAATGCATCAAATCTATTCTTCATGTTGTCTCTAAATTCAGATGATACATAATTAAGGCTGTATTTTGGCTCTTGGGACTTTTTTGAATTTTCTTTAGCTTGATCTTGAACTTGGATATCAGCAATTAATTATCTGTTTCACAGTCTGCTCCTGGCTTTATTTTGACTGATGATATTAAACTTTTCCATCTCCTCTTTCCACAGAGGGAGCCAATTTGATTCATGTATATTCTATCTTGTGAGGTCCACAAGTACAGTCATATTCATTTTGATGAAAAAGTTTTTGCAAGGTCATTGGTCTTACAAAATTCTGTCATGCAACCTCCAGTGTCATTTTTGTCACCAAGGCTGTGTTTTCCAACTACTGATATTTCTTTATTTTCTACTTTTCCATTCCAGTCCCCAGCAATTATGAATACATCTTGATTGCATGTTTAGTCAATTTCAAATTGCAGAAATTGGTAAAAATCTTCAATTTCTTCATATTTAGCTTTAATGCTTGGTACATAAATTTGAATAATTAGTGGAAATAACTGATCTTCCTTGTAGGCTTATGGATATTACCTGATCACTGACAGAATAGTACTTCAGGATAAATCTTGAAAGTTTCTTTTTCAGGATGAATGTGATGCTATTCCTTTTTATATGTCATTCTAATCATGATAGACTATATGATTGTCTATTCAAAATAGCTAATTACCAGTTCATTTCAGCTCACTAATGCCTAGAATATGAATTTGTTTTTCATTCCATTATATTTTCATAACTTCCAAATTTCTTGGATTCATATTTCATACATTTCATGTTTCAATTATTAATGGATGTTTTCAGCTGTTTCTTCTAATTTAGTGGCTTGCCACATAAACAAATGCAGATTTCAAAAGCTTTACTTCATGCCCATCATTAAGGTAGACTCTACTTTGAGGAGACAGGTCTTCCTTATTCATATTTTGAGTGCCTTTCAAATTGAGGAGCTCATCATTTGACACTATATCTGACAATGTTTTACTGCTATACATAAAGTTTTCCAGTAATAATTAAGCAGAGTTTAACTGCTATTCATAAGGTTTTGAGTGGCCAATATTTTTAGAACTGCCACCAATCATCTGTCTGCTTGTAGTATTGTGGTGGCTTGTGTGTTCCTGTGATGATAGAGGCTATGCCATCAGTATTTCAAATATCAGCAGGGTCACCCATGATGCACAGGTTTTAGTGGAGCTTCCAGACTAAGGCAGACTCAGAAAAAGGAAGGAGCCATCCACTTCTTAAAGAATTGGCCAGTGAAAATCTTGTGAAGAGAAGTGAAACACTGTCTGATATATTACTGAAAACTTTATGAATAGCCCCAAAACATTGTCTGATATAGTGCCAGAAGATGAGCTCCTCCAGTCAGAAAGCACTCAAAATATGACTGGGAAAGAGCTGCCTCCACAGAGAAGAGTAAACTTTCATGATGTGGATGGAGTAAAGCTTTCAGGACCTCCATTTGTTGATGTGGTATAACTCAAAATGGGAAGAAACAGTAGCAAACATCCATTAATAATCAGAACTTGGAATGTATGAAGAATAGATCTAGGAAAATTAGAAGTTGTCAAAAAAGAAATAAATGCATAAAATCAGTATCTTAGGCATGAGTGAGCTAAAATGGACTGGTTTTCTCCATTTTGAATCAGACCACCATATGATCTATTCTGCTGGGAATTGCAAATTGAAGACAAATGGCATGGCATAATTCCTCACAAAGAATGTTTCAAGATATATCATAAATTATAATGCTGTCAGTGATAGGATAATATCTATGTGCCTACAAGGAAGACCAGTTAATACTACCATTATTCAAATTTATGCACTAACCAAAAAAGCCAAGGCAAGGAAACTGAAGGTTTTTACCAACTTCTATAGTTTGAAATTGACCAAACATTCAATCAAAATATGTTGATTATTACTGGTAATTGGAATGCAAATGTTGGAAACAAAGAAGAATCACTGGCAGTTGGAAAATATGGCATTGGTGATAGAAATGACACTGGAGATCACATGAAAAATTTTCCAAGACAAATCACTTATTCATTGAAAATGTGTTTTCCAACAACATAAATATAAACAAGAGGACCTCACCAGATAGAATACACAGTAATCAGAACAACTACATCTGTGGAAAGAGGTGATGGAGAAGCTCAATATCTTCAGCCAAAACAAGGCCAGAAACTGACTGTGGAACACACCATTGACTGTTGTTGTTGTTAGGTGTTTTTGAGTCATCTCCAACTCATAGAGACCCTATGTAAAGCTGAATAAAACACTGCCCAGTCCTGTGCCAGCTCCGCTATCCCTGCTATACTTGAGCCCATCATTGCAGCCACTGTATCAATCCATTTTGTTGAGGATCTTCCCCTTTTTTGCTGACCCTCCACTTTATCAAGCATTATATCCTTCTCCAGGGAATGGTCCCTTCTGACAACATGACCAAAGTGGTGAGAAAAAGTCTGGCCATTCTTGCTTCCAAGGTGCATTCTTGCATTCCAGCTGCACTTCTTCCAGGACAGATTTGTTAGTTCTTTTAGAAGTCTATGGCACTTTAGCATTCTTTCCAACACCACAACTCTAAAGCATCGACTCTTCTTTAGTCTTCCTTATTTATTGTCAAGCTCTCACATGCATATGAGGTGATTGAAAATACCATAGCTTGTGTCAGTTGCACCTTAGTATTCAAGGAGACATTTTTACTCTTTAGAACCTGAAAGAGGTCCTTTGCAGCCTATTTGCCCAATTTGATATCTTGATTGCTGTTTCCATTGGTGTTGATTGAGGAAAAGAGTAGTATGAAGTCCTTGACTATTTCAATCTTTTCTTCATTTATCCTGATACTGCTTATTGGTCCATTTGTGAGGATTTTTGTTCTCTTTTTATTAAAATGTAATCCCTACTACAGACTGTTGTCTTGAATCTTCATCAGTAATGCTTCAAATTGTCCTCACTTTCAACAAGCAAAGTTGTGTCATCAGCGTATTGTAGGTTGTTAATGAGTCTCACTCGAATCTTAATGTCCCATACTTTTTCATATAGTCTGGATTTTTGGATTATTTGCTCATCATACAGATTGAATATGTACAATGAAAGGATACAGCCCTGATGCACTCTTGTCTTGATTTTAAATCATGCAGTGTCCCCTTGCTCTGTTTGAATGACAACTGCCTCCTGGTCTATGTACAGGTTCCTCATGAGTAGGATTAAGTATTCTGGAATTCCCATTCTTCTCAAAGGTACCCATAATTTGTTATGATCCACACAGTCGAATTCCTTGGCATAATCAATAAAACACAAGTAAACATATTTATGATATTCTTTGCTGTGAGCCAAGATACATCTGACATCAGCGATGATATCCCACATTCCGTGTCCTCATCTGAATCCAGCTTGCATTTCTGGAAGTTCTTTGTCAGTATACTACTCCAACCATTTTTTTAAATCTCTTCAGTAAGATTTTATTTGCATATAATATTAATGGTATTATTTGATAGTTTTCACATTCTATGAGATCACCTTTCTTTGGAATGGGTACAAATATGGATATCTTCCAGTCAGTTGGCCAGGAAGCTGCTTTCCAAATCTCTTGGCATAGCTGAGTGAGTGCCTCCAACGTGGCATTTGTTTGTTGAAACATCTCAATGGGTATTCTATCAATTCCTGGAGCCTTGTTTTTCACCACTTCCCTCAGTGTAGCATAGACTTCTTCCTTCAATATTATCGGTTCTTGATCATATGACACTTCCTGAAATGAATGAACCCTGACTAATCTTTTTGGTACAGTGACTATGTGTATTCTTTCCATCTTCCTTTGATGTTTCCTGCATCATTCAATATTTTGTCCATAGAATCTTTTAATATTGCAACTCAAGGCTTAAAATTTTTTTTCAATTCTTTCTGGTACAGAAATGCCGAGCATATTCTTCCCTTTTGGTTTGTGAGACCATCAACTGCTCACATGCAAATTCAAGTTAAAGTGGATGACAATTAAAACAAATCAATGAGAGCCAAAATATTACCTTGATTATACCCCTACTGAATTTAGAGACCATCTAAACAAAAATTTTGATACATTGAACACCAATCACTGAAAACCAAGGGAATTGTGGGATGACATCAAGAACATCATTCTTTAAGAAAGCAAAAGGTGATTAAAAAGACAGGATAGGAACACAAAACCAAAATGGATGTCAGAAGAGACTCTGAACCTTGCTCTTGAATGGAGAATAGCTAAAGAAAATGGAAGAAATGACAAGATAAAAGAGCCAAACAGAAATTTTCAAAAAGCAGCTCAAGAAGACAAAGTAAATTATTATAATGAAACATGCAAAGACCTGGAGTTAGATAAACTAAAGGGAACAACATTCTTGGCATTGCTGAAGTTGAAATAATTGAATAAAAAATTCAAGCTTTGAGTTGCAATATTGAAAGATTCTATGGGAAAAATATTGAGTGATACAGGAAACATCAAAGGAAGATGGAGGAATACACAGAGTCACTATACAAAAAGAATTGGTCGATGTTCATCCATTTCAGAAGGTGCCATATGACAAAGAACCAACGGTATTGAAGGAAGAAGTCAAAGCTGCACTGAAAGAATTGGCAAGAAACAAAGCTCCAGGAATTGACAGAACACCCATTGAGATGTTTCAACAAAGGGATGCCAGACTTGAGGCACTTACTAAACTATGCCAAGAAATTTGGAAGACTGGTCAACTGACTGGAAGGGATCCATATTTTGTACCCATTCCAAAGAAAGGTAATCCCACAAAATGTGGAAATTATTGAACAGCTACCAGTAGTTATTGAGAAAGAACTTGCAGAAGTGCAAGCTGGATTAAGAAGAGGGCATAGGACAACGGGCATTGTTACTGATGTCAGGTGGATCTTGGCTCAAATAAAAGAATACCAGAAAGATGTTTACTTTTGTTTTATTGACTATGCAAAAGTATTCAGTTTTGTGGATTATAATAAATTATGGATACCATTGAGAGGAATGGAAATTCCAGAACACTTAATTATCCTCATGAGGAACCAGTACAGAGACCAGGAGGCTGTTGCTCAAACAGAGCAAAGGGATACTGCATGGTTTACAATCAGGGAGAGATTGTTCAGTGTTGTGTCCTTTTACTGTAGTTATTCAAAGTGTATGCCGAGAAAATAATCTGAGAAGCTGGAGTATTTAAGAACATGGCATCAACATTGGAAGAAGTCTCATTAATCTATGATATGCAGATAACCCAATTTTACTTGCTGAAAGTGAAGATGACTTAAAGCCCTTACTGATAAAGATTCAAGAATACAGTCTGCAGTATGGATTACACCTCAGTACAAAGAAAATTATGCCAAGAGATTTGGAAGACAGCTACCTGGCCAACTGACTGGAAGAGATTCATATTTGTGCCCATTCCAAAGAAAGGTGATCCCACAGAAT
>NW_006922309.1:116667-117579 GCF_000298275.1 Orycteropus afer afer | reverse complement strand
CAATGAGATGGATTAACCCTGTGGTTGCAATGATGGTCTCAGGTATAGCAAGGATTGTGGGGCTGACACATGACCAGGTAGTGTTTCGTTCTGTTGTACATAGAGTCACTATGAGTCAGACCCAACTTGATGGGACTGAACAATAACAACATTTTTAGAAGTGAGGTCCTTCTTCTAGTTTCTCAGTGTGGAAACTCTTCTGAAACCTCTCCACCATTATGACCCTGCTGGTATTTGAAATACTGGTGGTGCAGCTTAACTTCTGGCCTCACAACACCCAAACAACCACAGTAGGGCAAACTGACACATGAGTGGCAGTAAAGAATCATGGCATCTGCTAATTACAGTAATTTTAGTTCTTCCTTTCAGATTTGGATACCCTTTATTTCTCTGGCTAAGATTTCCAGTACAATATTGAATTAAAGTGGTGATAGTAGGCATTCTTGGCCTGTACTCGTTCTCAAGGGGAAGAGTATTAACCTTTCTCTATTGAGAATAATATTGACTGTTGGTTTTCCATATGAAAAAAAATTTCTAGAAACACACTATCTATCTAAACTAACACACATAGAGATATAAAACCTAAACAGACTTATAACAAAATAAGAGAGTAAAGATATCATTAAAAAAATTTCCCAACAACAACAACAAAAATCTCAGCCCAGATGTCTTCACTGTGGAATTTTACCAAACGTTTAGGGAAAACTCGAGACCAATTCTACTCATAGTATTCTAGAACATTGGAAAGGAAGGAATATTCCTCAACTAATTCTATGAATCTGGCATTACCATGATACCATATATCCTTTAATTTTGCTGAAGAATTCTTATTTTATTCCTGTTTTGATAAGAGTTTTTATCAAGGAAGTATGTTGAACTTTATCTGTCTTTTCTGCATCAGCTAAGAATGCC
>NW_006922309.1:112243-113702 GCF_000298275.1 Orycteropus afer afer | reverse complement strand
AAGGTTTTTTGTTTGTTTGTTTGTTTTGTTTTTTAGTAATTCACTATTTAGTTCCATGTGTTTAGTTTATTTTCCTTTTTCTTCATGTTATTGATTTCTAGTTCCACACCATTGATGTGGTCAGAAAAGAGGCTTTGTATAATTTCAATCTTTATAAACTTATGGTGGCATTCTTTATTGCCTAAACGATGATCTATTCTGGGGACTGCTTCATGTCCTTTGGATTAGAATGTGTATTATTCTGCTGAATGATGTGTTCTAAAGATGTCTGTGAGGTCCAGTTGGTTAACAATGGTGTTAGGTCTTCTGTATTTTGTTGATTTTCTATTTTTTTTCTGTTCATCATCAAAAGTGGTGTGGTAAAATCGTCTATTACTTTAGAACTATCTATTTCTCTCTTCAGTTCTCTTAGAATTTGGTTTATAAATTTTATTTTATTTATTTGTATTCTAAATTATTTTTTATGTTTTCAATTGTGCTTTGGGTGCAAATTTACAGAGCAGAATTTGTTTTGCATTCAACAGTTCATGTACATTTGGTTTCACTCCCTGATCACCATGCCTGACCCTAACCCACTCTCTTCCCCTCCCTTCCCTGTGACTCCCCCGCCCTGTGCCCTTCTTAGTTAGGTACTCCTGTCTGTCTGGCTATCCCTCCATGTGAAGGCTGCCCCTCTGGTGTCCCATAGCCAATTGGTCCAAGGTATGTATCTCTGTAGAGTAGGTGGGTGATCACCCCCGGTTGGGTGTTCTGCATATAAGTCTTTCTACTATTGGGCTAAGAGTAAGTCCTTGGGAGTGAGTCTTCTCCCAGGACTAAAGCATATCCCAGGGCTGTAGTCTTGGGTGTCCCACCGGACTCCATCTGACCAGTAATTCTGGTCATTCTTGTATTTTTAATTTTGTTCCACGTTTTTCCTCCTACTCTACCTAGGACCTCCAGTTTTGATCCCTTCATGGGTGGTTCACATCGGGTAGCTGGGCATATCTAGTTCTGGTCTTCAGGTCCTTGATAACTTTGGGCTGATTGCTTCTGTATACACTTGATTTTCTTCACTCTTCTTTGCTTCAAACGAGAGGACACCATTAGGTGCATCTTAGATGGCTAATCAAAATAAGACCCAGTTGCTACTCACCTAAGTAGGTTGTGGAACAAGACTTTTATGTTTCATAAATTTTAGACCTCTGGCATTGGGTGCATATTATATCTTCTTGGTGAGTTGACCCTATAATCATTACATAGTATCTTCTTTGTCTCCTATAATAGATTTTGATTTAAAGTTTATTTTGTCAGATATTAATATTTCTAGTCTTGTTCTCTTTTGGTTACTGTTTGCTTGGAATATATTTTATTCCAACAATTGATATTTAATATATTTATGTCCATATATAAGATGTGTCTCTTGTATACAACATATTGTTGAATCATGTTTTTTGTTTCATTCATTCTGCTACTCTGC
>NW_006922309.1:103754-111653 GCF_000298275.1 Orycteropus afer afer | reverse complement strand
TTCTTATAGGGCTAGTATGGTTGTTGCAAATTCTTTTCCTTTCTGCTTATCTGGGAGGGTACTAATTTGCCTTCATTTTTGCAATGCATTATTGCTGGATATATTATTCTTGGTTGTCAGTTCTTTTCTTTCAGAGCTTTGTATATGTCATCTCATTACCTCTTTACTTGCATAATTTCTGATGAGAAATCAATGCTTAGTCTTACTGAAATCCTTTGTACATAATATTATTTCATTTTTTCTTGTACTGCTCTCTCCATTCTTTCTTTGCCTTTGGTTCTGGGAAGTTTGAATATAATATAATGTGGTGAATTTTTTGGAGGGTGTACACTTTTTTTGAAGATATAAAGGCAGAAAATGTCCTATTTATTATGACAAGTGAGAAGATTTTCATACAAGAAGGTAAATTAACTCCATATAGGCTAGACCCTCCAAAAAATTCTTTTACTTCTGGAATTCTTCATATGAGTTTATTATTTCTCTTGATGGTATCTGACCTAATGCTCAGGATTTCTTCAACATTTGTTTAATCATTCCTCTAAAAGTTAGTATGAAGGGATTTATCCTCTTTTTCATTAATTCTTTCTTCCATTGATTTGATTCTACCTCTGTGTCTTTCCATAGAGTTGTTTCTGATATACTGCCATTAATCTTCCGCATTTCTATTTTTTTGTATAGTTTCTATTTATCTGTTGAATTTGCCATTTTGTTCTTGTATTGCTTCCTGAATTATTCAAGGATATTCTCTGCAATTTCTTTGATATCTTAGAGGAATTTAAGTTTTAGTCTTTTGAATTCCTTGGTAATTAGATCTACTATCAGTTCTTCTTCAGGAAAGAGTTCCATCCTTTTACTTTACTCATTTGCCTGAGCCATCATATCTTATTTCTTCATATGATTTGTAATTGACTGCTATCTTTCAGACATTAAGGTCCAGTTATATTTGTTTTTATATTTATTTATTTATTGTATGCTTACTTGCCTTTTTTTCCTTCTTCTTCTTAATATATCTGGAGTTTAGCTTCACTTTTTTTTAAATAATATCGCTTACCTTTTTTATTGTTTTAACTGAAGTTGTTTTGTAATATTAGTCTGTGTATGACTGTGAAATTGCCAATTACCTGGGCTCTATATGAATTTTGGGCTGTTGGTTGACTAAGTGTGCTTTCTTCTCACTGGCAAGAATGGTGGATCACACATACTCTGCTCCTATGTTGTTAGGAAAACTATAACTTATATTAGCATAGAGTATTGCTAGGAACTTTGGTAGCATAGTGCCTAAGGCATTTGACTGCTAACCAGAAGGCTGTTGGTTCAAACCCACCAGCCACTCCTTGGAAGGAGGGTTGGGCAATCTACTCCCATAATGATACTGCCTTGGAAACCCAAGGAGGGGTTACTATGAGTTGGGTCTGACTTGAGAGCACATAGCTAAAACAACAGAGTATTGCTTGGTGGTATGCAATCAAGTCCCTTTCCCATTGTGAAGTATCAGGTGGCTAAGGTCCTTTCACAACTCTTGAGAAATAATGTATTCCCTTTGCCTTGCTGCAAACTGTTACTGAAAATGATGAGACACAAGGAGCAGTGAGCAGAATAGGGGTTAGAGGTCCATATGGCCAGAGAGGGATTGGCAGGGGAGAGCATGGAATCCCACTCACCCAGTGAGGACAGCTGAGAATGGCACAGGCACTTGCTCATGTAGGGGGATATGGAGTTCTGTTTAGCTAGTTAGGACAGGGTGCAGAGTCCCACTTGGACAGGGGTTGCTGGTTGGTCATGGTGTAGAGTCTTTCTCAGCTGAGAGATTCTGTGAACAGCAGGGAGAAGGGGTAGAATCCAAGCACCCAGGATGGGGGCAGAGTGGGCAGACACGGTCTTGGTTTGCAAGATGACTTGCTCCTCAGGTTGGGTTCATGATTGTGACCAGGCTTTTATGTATCGGAGTGAGACTCTTGCACCTCAGAAAGGGGCGGTGGGCATGGTCAGGTTAACATGCATCAGCTAAGGCATCCTGCATGCCAAAGAGATGGTGGTGGGTGGGTGTAGCTGGGCTTGCATAACCCAGCTCAGGGATCCTATGCCTGAAGGAGGAGTGGTGGGCATAAATGAGATTTTGTGGGTTTACACAGGCCATCTGTACCTCACGTAGGTTAGTGGCCAGACTTGCCTGACTTGGCTTGGTCCACCTACACATTAGAATTCATACTAACATCTCTGCAGGTACATCTTAGAATGGAAGGGAGTGCAGAGGAGTCTGCAGGGACAGGGGGGACAAATGCCTGCACAGAGTCAGCTCTGGGGGGGGTGCTCTAGCTGTCACACTGAAGGTTGACTCTTTGCTTATGTCTACCATATAAATGATTGAGTCCCTTCTCAGACAAGCAGTCTCAGAAGCAATTCCTACTTTCCTCTCTTGCACTCACCAGAGGGACTGGAGCTCTCATCATCTGCTTCTCCCTTTTACTTTCCTGCAAACAAGCACTACCTGCCTCTACTTTCTCCTTCTCTAAAGCTCCAATGACTGTCTGTCTCACTTTGCTCCAGAGACAATTTCCTCTGATTCTCTGGTTTCAGAGCTATAACATTCCCACATTTCTTCCTTTCAAGGGTGCTCCATCCCTTGCAGCATCCTGCCCACCTTGTCATTTCTTTATGATATTGTTTGCACAGAATCTCTGCCACCAGCTGTGCTCTCCTGGATCAGTGCTGTTCCAAAGTGGCTATGCTGGTCCATTCCAGCAGGCAGGGTTCAGTTGGTCCGTGAATCTCTGTTTTTCTTCTGGCCTCTTTCTGCCTCTCTGTCCAATCAGTATTCAGTCTATCCCCATTTTGTGTTCTGGAATCTGAGGTCATTTTGTGTGTATGTGTGTGTATATGTGTGTGTTTGTGTCTGTTTTACTTAGTTTCTCAAGACTTTATTGTCAGCGGGTAATTATCGTGTGTGTAGCTACAGTTCCATATTGACCAGAAGCCCTGCTTTATATGTATTTTCATCATTGAAGAAAGTTCTATAGGATAGTATCTTTTGAGAGAACATCTTTACTCTAAATATGGAAAATTATTTTAAACTTAGAAGCATGAAGTCTTATCCATAGATTGATACCTATATCATATCTCAGTATTTTGTATCAATATGCTATATTTACTAAAATATTTTAAACTGTCCATTGTAAAAGTGATATGTTATTAAGAAGCAATGGTCCAGTTAATGTATTCTGATATAACTAATTATAGAAACTCTGATCCAAGTTAAAAGTTATGTGAAATTTTTGTCATGTACTAAGTGAAAAAAAAAAAGTTTTATATGTGTATGTGTGTGTGTGTGTGTGTTTCTTCTTGATTAAAAACTGACTTCTTTCTATATCAAAATTTTTGTAATCCCCCTAATTATTTTCACTAGAATTTATTCAGTAATGTCTAAGTGCCAGATACAGGAAATACAAAGATAAATAAAGCAAGAGCTCTGTCTTTAAGCTGACTCCTTTGGGGCTCTATGAAATAAAGTTAAGACAATATGAGACTGTAATAAGCTCGAGCAAGGGCTGGATTTAAACTGCTTTTCATTCCTGTAGTCTTTTGAGTATAACTGCATATAGTGGAGCAGAATGAGACTCAAAGCAACTCCATACATATTGTTAATGCATGTATTCACTCTTAAATATAATTTTTAAAATATGCCCAAATCCTAGGGATCGTGAAACACAAGGCAAAGGGTCTGAAATTTACCCTCAAATTGCACATTCACATCCAGGAGAACCCCACATGAGTTTGGAAAATGTAAGAACCAGATGTGGATTATGGCTTCACCCACAATGGTGCATAAAAGTGGGAACTTTACATATTTCTCATTCCAGAAGCTCTTAATGTCAAATTTTTAAAACAGACTGTATTGCCAAAAGCTCTTAGTCCTTCTATTACATGTTAAGATAGACTGCTTACAGCTTTATTGCCCATGAATGATACTTGTGATTGACTAGTAATGACTCTTTAAGAAAAGGGGAGGGGTGACAGCAAAGTTATTGGTGGGATATAGACTATAGTGTCAGATAAGCCAACAAAAGAAAGGAAAATGCACATTGGGAAGTATATAATAAAACAGCAGTTATGTGTGCATATGTGAGTATTGTTTAAAATATAAAGACAGGGGGTAGGAATATGTTATTCTTTCTATTTCATGTGTGTTTTATAGATACATAGGAGTTCTGGTGGCATAGTGGTTAAAGCATTCATCTGCTAATCAAAAGGTTGGTGTTTCAAACCCACCAAATGGTCCTCATGACAAAGATGAGGCTGTCTACTTCCATAAAGATTTATAGCTTTGCAAACCTTATGGGGCAGTTCTACTCTTTCACAAAGGTTGCTATGAGTTGGAACTGACTGGCAGTTGGTATAGATACAAAGGAAAATTTTTCCAGTTAAAGGGATTTTACTGTCTAGTACATCTGTCAAACATATCATGATTAACAGGAATACATGATTCATTCTGAGAATTCTTTAATAATAAACCGGCCAGTGTTTACTAGCCTTTTATACAGATGTCTGTTATTGAAATCATGCTAAATTAGTATTCTTTGGGTAGATGCTGAGAGTAATAATGCATTTCTATAAATATACAAATTAAGTAGGGATATATTATAGAAATATTAGAGCACAATATAGGATTATATACTATTTGTTGAGTAAAAACCTATAACTTGGATATTAAAATGATCATATTTTAACACTCACATGATACTCATTAGCCTAATACTTATACCTTATTGATATAAAAATATACAGTTCTTTATTGCAATGACTTCAAATTATATTTAGTAAATAATATGTTTAGATGGCACTAATGGCTACATTACTAACAGCATTTATTTTATTTTTGGGATTATTTTGGTCAACTGTTTCCTATTTCTATGTGACAGTGAAAAATCAGTGCATGTGCATCCGAACAAGGTGATCAGCATATACAATACATTGTGATTAGTGATGTTAGTTACTCTACAGTTTCTTCCAACTTATAGGGAGCCCTCATGTGCACAGGAAACCTGCTCCATTGGGTTTTCAAGGCTGTGACTTTATGGGAGCACATCACCAGGCCTTTCTTTAGAGGTTCCTCTGGAGGGGTTTGAACCTCCAACCTTTTGGTTAGTTGTTGAGCGCTTAAATGTTTGCATCGTTAAGTGTCAATTTATGATTTTCATTAATGCTGTGGAACAATTAGCATCTCACCATATTCTCTTTAACAACAACAACAACAACAAAGTACAACTGCAGCAGGTTTCCTGTGGTTAAAAAAATCCTCAATTTTAAGCCTGTGTTTCTGATCCATAAACCCAAAGGATGATAAATCTTTCAAAATTCGTTCTTGGTATGACTCTCAACCGATGACTGAAGACCAATTTGAGCAAATATATCATCTATCAAAAAGCACGGAATCTAAAATTGTCTATACTTTTAGAACACTGCTCCCACCTACAGCACCATTTAAATTTTATCTGTTCAACTTGAGTTCAGCATACAAAGCCCAAACAATCCTGACAGACTTTAGTCAGCAATGGATTGAAATAAGATTCTTTCTGCAATAAGGTAGTGAATCATGATTTTGATATGTAACTGCATACACCCTGATAAAACCATGAATATAAATAAGAAACAAGTCTGAGTGAAGCAGTATATCTAACAGCAACATTTTACTTTGAAAATTTTAACACACAAGCATGGCCAGAAATAATGACACTGTTTATACAATACAGATTATTAATTAGTTAATATGAGTTATTTTATTGAAATGTTACAATATGAATAAATAGATTCTAATGCTAAGTGACACATTGTTCTTGTTGTTGTTTAGTTGTCAAATTGGTTCTGACATGTAGCAAACCCAAATACAGAAGAAAGAAATGAAATACTACCCAGTTGGGAGCCATCTTCAGAAACCAAAATCCCCGCTATGCTTGAGCCCATTGCTGCAGCCACTGTGTCATTTATCTCTTTGTGGGCCTTCCCCCTTTACTTGACTCCCTACTTCACCAGCATGATATCCTACTCCAGGGACTGGTGCCTTCTGACAACATGGCCAAAGTAAGTGACACGAAGTCTGGTCATCCCCACTCCTAAGGCACATTCTGGCTGTACTTGTTCCAGGACAGATTTATTCATTCTCTGGCAGTCCATGGTATTTTCAGTATTCTTTGCCAACACCGTGATTCAAAGGCATCAGTTCTTCTTTGGTCTTCCTTATTCCCTGTCCAGCTTTCACATGCATGTAAGGCTATTGAAAATGACATGGCTTGGGACAGGTGTACCGTAGTCTTTAGAGTGACATCGTTGCTTCTGAACACTTTAGCAAGGTCTTTTGCAGCAGATTTTCCCAGTACAATATACCTCTGATTTTTGACTGCTGCTGCCATAGGTGTTGATTGTGGACCCAAGTTAAATGAAATATCTGACAATTACAATCTATTCTCCATTTATCATGATGTTGTTTATTGTTCCATTTGTGAAGATGGTTTTCTATACATTGAGGTGTAATCCATACTGAAGGCTGTAGTCTTTGGTCTTCATCACTAAATACTTCAAGTCTTCTTCACTTTCACCAAGTAAGATTGTGTCATCTGTATGTCACAGATTGTTAATTAATCTTCCTCCAATTCTCATGCTGTGTTCTTCATACAGTCTAGCATCTTGGATTATTTGTTCAGCCCACAGATTGAATAAATATGATGAAAAGGATTTAACTCTGACAAAAAATTTTCCTGATATTAAACCATACAGTGTTCATTTGTTCTATTCTAATGACAGCCTCTTGCTTTATGTATAGCTTCTGAATGAGAATAATTAAGTGTTTTGGAATTCTCATTATCTTCAAAAAAGTTTTACTTGCATGTGATATTAGTGATATTGTTTGATAATTTCTGCATTCTGTTGGATCACCTGTCTTTGGAATGGGCACAAATATGGATCTCTTCCAGTCGGTTGGTCAGGTTGCTGTCTTCTAAATTTCTTGGCATAAACAATTGAGCACCTCCAGCACTTCATGTGTTTTTTGAAACATCTCAATGGATATTTCATCAATGGATATTCCATTGCTCTGGTGGCACTGTGGTCAAATGATTGGGCTACTAACCAAAAGTTGGCTGTTTGAACACACCAGGCACTCACCAGGAGAAAGATGAAACAGTCTGGAATAAGACATATATTTACTGATGTCAGATATATCTTAGCTGATAGCAAAGAATACCTTAAGGACTTTTCCCTGTGTTTCATTGACTAGGCAAAGGCATTTGACTTCATGGATCATAACAAATCATGGATAACATGGCAAAGAATTGGAATTCCATGTCACTTAATTGTGTTCATGAGAAACCTATACATAGACTAAGACACTGTTGTTCAAGCAGAACATGGCTTAAAATCAGGAAGGGTGTGTGTCAGAGTTGTACCTTTTCACCATACTTATTCAATCTGTATATTGAGCAAATATTCCAAGAAGCTTCATTATATGAGGGAGAATGTGGCATCAGGATTGGAGGAAGATTAATTAACAACATGCAATATTCAAATGAAACCACCATGCTTCCTGAAAATGTTGTTGTTGTTGTTATGTGCTGTTGAATTGGAACTGACTCATAGCGACCCCTCCTTGTGTTTCCAAGACAGTATCACTATGGAAGTAGATTGCCCCATCTTCCTTCCGAGGAGTGGTTGGTGGGTTTGAACCAGCAGCATTCTGGTTAGCAGTCAACTGCCTTAGCCACTATGGTACCAGAAGAAGAAGAGTTAAATCATTTACTGATGAAGGTCAGAGACTCCAGTCTTCAGTATGGCTTACAACTCAACATAAAGGAAACAAATATCCTCACCCTGGATCCATAAAGACCATCATGATACATGGGGAAAAGATTG
>NW_006922309.1:102583-103549 GCF_000298275.1 Orycteropus afer afer | reverse complement strand
ACATGAAATCTGTACAATGAATAAGGAAGATCAAAGAAGAGTTGATGATTTTAAATGGAGGTGTTGGTGAAGAATATTGAAAATGCCATGGAATGCCAGAAGAATGAACACTCCTGGAAGAAGTGCAGCTGGAATGCTCCTTAGAAGTGAGAGTGATCACACTCCATCTCATGTACTTTGAGCATATTGTCAGAAAGCATCTGTCCCTGGAGAAAGATACCATGCTTGGTAAAGTAGGGGGTCAGCGGCAAAGGGGAAGATCCTCAAAGAGATAGATTGACACAGGGCATGGAGCTATAGTGTCAAGCACAGCAAGGATTGTGAGGTTGGCACAGGACAGGACAGCATATAGTTCTTTTGTACGTATGATCACTATGAATCTGAGCTGACTTGACAGCAGCTAACAACAATGATATATATTTTAGAGGGAACAATAACATTAACCAAATACATATATAATATATCCAATTTTGAAAAGACTTATGAAGAAATATAAAAATGATAATGAGATAATGAGAAAATTATGGAGCATATTTTTTTGGGGATTTGGTGATAATAGGTGCTCAGAAATGTTCTCCAGATTGAGATGCTAGTTGAGTGAAGATATGAATGGAGTGAGTATTGAGTGAGTTACTGTGATATGTCCAGATAGGTGGAACAGCATGGTCATAGGTGCTGAGACTGAGATGTGCTTGCCTGCCTGGAGGCTAAATATCTTCATACATTATTGTTAAATGAATGGATAAATGAATGGCTAGGTTAGGACATATTCCATAAGCAGATAAGATAGAAGAAATTGAAGAAAACACAAAATGTGTCAACAAAAGAAGGGTACAAATCTTGTCCAGGGTCTGTTAGAATTTATCAGAACAAACACATTAATTAGTCACGGGGTGGGAAAACATTTCAGAGTGCAGCGACTAACCAAAAAGTTAGTGGTTAAAACTAATCATAGTTATTTCAGAA
>NW_006922309.1:78117-79504 GCF_000298275.1 Orycteropus afer afer | reverse complement strand
AGAAAGGTCCTCTGCTAGTTGTTGTTAGGTGCTGTCAAGATGGCTCCAACTCACGGTGACCCTGTGTACAACAGGATGAAACGCTGCCCTTTCCTGTGCCAGCCTCACAACCCTTGCTATACCTTAACTCATCTTTGCAGTCACTGTGTCAGTGTAGTAGACAGGGGCTATTACCATCAGTGTTATAAACGAGAGTTCAGATTGAAGTAAGGTGTGTCAACCTAAAGTTTATTTCATTAAAAGGTAACAACTTTTCTGTAATTCTATTACAAGGAGCATCTTCCATGAATATATTGTGTTATCTTCTATGGTTGACTGAACACACATGAAAGTAATCTTAAAAAACTGTAATTTGATATTGCTTTTATAAATGACTTTATAGTGTCTATTCTTAATTAAGGGAGCTCTGGTGTTTTAGTGCTTAAGGCATTTGACTGCTATCTAGAAGGCTGGTGTTTCAAACTCAGCAGCCACTCAGAAGAAAGACTGGGCAATCTATTCCATAGAACTACCACTTCAGAAATTCAGGCTTTGTATAATTCAGAGCTAATCTCATATTCCCTTTTAAAAATATTAAACCAAGAACAGAATATGCTTCCTCCCCACTGTTGTTTTCCTGACAAACACTTACCACTATGATTTCATGCCAGCAGGGTGAAGTAACATTCTATTCCTGTCATCGTATTGTGAATTATTTGTGTTTCTTTCTTTTTTTTTTTCTTTCCTGCAAGCTCGGGGCAAAGAGAAAGTAGGTTTCACACAAAAAAACTAATAAAATTTTTGCTGTAAAGATATAGCTTGATTTCAAAGGTTGGGAAATGTGAGATGAGACAAATTCCTAGTTATTTCAGTCTTCCCATTGTTCTTTCAGGCAAAGGAAAATGGAAAATTTTCAATTCCAAGTCATTTCTGCAAGAATCTAGAAAATGTTTACACAATCTAGAAGGTATATATGTGAATACTAGGGGATCAACTTGAATACATTAATCCAGTTTTTGTTTGTCTTAAAATATATATGCCTTAGAGGTTTAGACAATATACAATTTTTTGGGAAAATATTTAGAAATATGATATTTGGGATATTTTGAGGAAGAGTATTCAATAATATCTAACTTTCAAATATAATTATAATAATTAATTTCTGACAATATTCAGCCATAGAATCCATTAGATAATCATTCATTCATTAAATAAATAAATATTTACTAAGTGTCTAATATGTGCCAATCAGTGAGCCAGATAGTGGGATTAAATAGAGGATGCTAAATACATATTGGACCTATAAGCAACATCATGATAAATGATAAGGAAATTGAGTTGTCAAGGATTTCATTTTATTTGCATCAACAATTAATGCCCATGGTAGCAGCAGTAAAGAATTCATATG
>NW_006922309.1:74013-75902 GCF_000298275.1 Orycteropus afer afer | reverse complement strand
TTTTTTTTTTTTTTTAAACCAGTCCATCTGGGACAGGGTAGTCAAAGAATAATTTAATGAAGTAAGGGGTCAACAGTTAAAAAGCATTATTCTTTCCCTTTTGGGAAATTTCCTGAAGAATTTTAGGTTAAAGTGTCATGATAAACCTCAAGAATTGAAACTTTCTCTTTCTTTCATGGATCATGTTATCCTTGTGTCTCAGAATTGTTAACATGTTATTAAGCAATTTTAGGATTTCAGGGTTAATAGACTATTTGGATTGAATTGTATCCCCAAAATAAGTGTTGGAATCTTAACTCATATACATGTAGATGTAATCCCATGGGAGATTAGGATTGTCTCATGTTAATGAGGCCATATGAGAGTAGGATATATCTGTAGCCAATCACTTTTGAGATATAAAAGGAGCAGATTAAGCAAAGAACAAGGAAGCACAAACAGGAAATGATTGCTGCCACATGGAGATCTCAAAGGAACTGAGGAAGAGGAGATGAAATAAACAAGGATTTGCCCCAGAACAGATAAAGAAAGCCTTCTCTCAGAGTTTGCACCCGGAATTTGGATTTCTAGACTCCTAAATGCTGAGAAAATAGGTTTCTACTCATTGAATGCATTCACTTATGTTATTTCTGTTATACTAGCACTAAGAAACTAAGATATTGGCATATTCCAGCAAAACAACTGTTTTGGTCCTCTAGTGCTGGTCTAACAGAAAATACCATAAATGGCTTCAACAAACAGGGATTTATTCTCTTACAGTTTAGGAGGCTAGAAGTCTGAGTTCTAAGTCCTAAGCCTTAGGGCCTGGGTGAAAGCCCTTTGACCTTGGGCTTCAGCTCTGCCTCTTGCTTTTGGCACACTGAAGCTAGAGGCTTCTCTTAACTCAGGCAACTGCTGGCTCCTGAGGCTGACAAACCCAAGGTTGACAAATGAAATGAAATAGTCTCAAGATTATCAAACCACATGGAAGGCCACTGCTTCAAATCCAGAGAGAGCCCCAAGATCAGCAGGCAACATGGCAGGCCACTCACTGATGACTCGGCAAATTTAGCATCCAAGCATGCCAAGAAACCATAGAGACCTTTCTCAATGCTTCTTATGTACTGGAAGCAGATCACATCCCTAAGGCAGCTACTCAGCTGCTCATAGTAGATTCTACCATGGAGTTGATTACCAGTCTCATCATGGGGAATACTACAACCAGCTGTTCAATCACTCAAAAGCAAGCCCGGCCAAAGTAACACACAACTTAACTACTGTAATGATTAAACTCCAAAATTAAGAGAATTTCATACAGAGAAAAGAAACAAATTTATGAAGAGCACAAAGGACTTCTGATTTCTTAACTCTGAGGTTTAGATTTTAGCCAATACCCAATAGCAGACAATTCTAAGTACTTCTATGTATTTATTTGTTTATTTACTCTTCTATATGTTGTTGATTGAGTAAGTATCATGAAAGGATACAACCCTGATGCACTCCCTTCCTGATTTTAAACCATGCAGTATGCCCTTGTTCTGTTCAGACCACAGCCTCCAGATCTATGTACAGGTTCCTCATATGCACAATTAAGTGTTCTGGAATTCCAGTTATTCTAAGTGTTATCAAATTTGTTATGATCCACACAGCCCAAGGCTTTTGAATAGTCAATAAAACAGAAAGCATCTTTGTAGTATTCTTAGCTTTTAGTCAGGATCCATCTGACATCTGCAATGATATCTCTCAATCCACGTCCTCTTCTAAATCCAGCTTGCATTACTGGAAGTCCCCTGTCAATATATTGCTGCAACAATTTTTTAGCTATCTTCAATATGATTTTACTTGTGTGTGATAATAATGACATTGATAATTTCCACATTCTTTTGGATCACCTTCCTTTGGAATGCAAA
>NW_006922309.1:65394-73913 GCF_000298275.1 Orycteropus afer afer | reverse complement strand
ATGATAACTCTCAATCCACGTCCTCTTCTAAATCCAGCTTGCATTACTGAAAGTCCCCTGTCAATATATTGCTGCAACAATTTTTTAGCTATCTTCAGTATGATTTTACTTGTGTGTGATAATAATGACATTGATAATTTCCACATTCTTTTGGATCACCTTCCTTTGGAATGCAAATACGGATCTCTTCCAGTCACTTGGCCAGGCAGCTGTCTTTCAGATTTCATGGCATAGATGAGTAAGTGCCTCAAGCATAGAATCTGTTTGTTGTAACATCTCAATGGGTGTTCCATCAATTCCTAGAGTCTTGTTTTTCACCAATTCCTTCAGTGCAGCTTTGACTTCTCCTTTAATACCATTGTTTTTTAATTATATATCACCTCCTGAAATAGATGAATATCCACCAGTTCGTTTTGCTACAGTGACTCTGTGTATTCCTTCTATCTTCTTTTGGAGTTCCCTGCGTCAGTCAATATTTTGGCATAGAATGTGGACTATATGAAGAAGAATGCAGCAGCAGATTGGAGGAAGACTCATTAACAACCTGCAATATACAGATGACACAACCTTGCTTGCTGAAAGTGAAGATGACCCAAAGCACTTACTGATAAAGATTAAAGACTACAGTCTGCAGTATGGATTACACCTCAACACAAAGAAAATGAAAATCCTCACAATTGGCCCAATAAGCAGCATCATGATAAATGGAGAGAAGACTGAAGTTGTCAAAGATTTCATATCTCTTGGTTCAAAAATAAACACCAATGGGAGCAACAGTCAAGAAATCAGACATTTTTCACTGGGCAAATCTGATGTAAAAGATCTCTTTAAAGTGCTGAAGAGCAAAAAGGTCTCTTTTTTAATGCATTTTATTGAAATATGATTTATATACAGTGAAGTACACAAACTAAAATCATATGGGTCAATGCATTTTTTTTTTTTTTGCAGTGTTCCCTCCCCTCCCCTCCCACCCCTGGCAACTAACAAAGAAAGTTTTCCTCCATATATTAATCTTTCCTTGACCCTCTACAACAGCGAACTAATACTATATTTGTCCTTCTGTGATTGACTTATTTCACTCAGCATAATGTCCTCCAAGTCCATCCATATTATGTGGTGTTTTGCAGACTCTACATTATTCTTTAGTGCTGCATAACATTCCAGTATGTGTATGTACCATAGTTTGGTCATCCACTCTCCCAGTGATGGGCACGTAGGTTGTTTCCATCTTTTTGCTATTATAAATAGTGCTGAGATGAACATGAGTGTGCATATATCTGTTCATATCCTGGCTTCCACCTCTCCAGGATATATACTTAGTAATGGGACTGCTGGGTCAAATGGTATCTCCAATTCCAACTATCTAAAGAATTGCCATATTGCTTTCCACAGTGGTTGTGTCACTTCACAGTCACACAAGCAGTGTATGTGTCCCAATCTCTCCACATCCCCACCAGCATTTGTCATTTTCTGTCTCATTGAACCTTGCCATCAGTGCTAGGGTGAGACGGCATATCTCATTGTTGTTTTGATTTACATCTCTCCGATGGCCAATGATTGTGAGCACAAAGATATCTCTTTGAAGACTAAAATGTACCCAAACCAAGTCATTGTATTTTCAGTCACTTCATATTCATGTGAAAGTTAGACAATGAATAAAGAAGACTGAAGAAGAGTTGATGCTTTTGAGTTGCTGTGTTGGAGAAGAATACTGAAAATACCACAGACTGCCAGAAGAATGAACAAATTTGTCCTGGAAGAACTGCAGCCGAATGCTCCACAATAGCTAGGCTTTGTTTCACCTACTTTGGTTATGTTGTCAGAAGGGACCATTCCCTAGAAAAGGATATCATACTTAGTAAAGTGGAGTATCAGCAAAAAGAAGAAGACCCTCAATGAAATGGATTGATAGAGTGGTTGTGGCAATGGGCTCAGGTATGGCAAGTATTATGAGGCTGGCCCAGGACCCAGCAGTGTTTCGATCTGTTGTACACATGGTTGCTATGAGTCGGAGCGAAATCTACAGCACCGAACAGCAACAGAAACAGTATGTTATGGTGTTTTTCTTTAGGTGCCATCTACACAGCTCCGATGCATTGCAACATGATGTACAATAGAGGAAAATACTGCCCGGTCTTCCACATCTGCACAGTATTTGCTATGTTTGATCCCATCACAGAACTACTGTGTCAATCTATCTTTTTTGTGAATTTTCCTGTTTTTTTGTTCACTGTCCATTTTACCAAATGTGTTATCTTTCTCCAGGGACCATCCTTTCTGACAACATGACCAAAGTACTTGGGACAAAATCTGGTCATTCTTACTTCTAAGGAGGATTCTGGCTGTATTTCTTCCAAGACATATTTTTTTCTTTTATTATTCTCTGGCAGTCCTTAGGATTTTCATTACTCTTTGCCAACACCACAGTTCATTTGTATCAGTTCTCTATTTTTCCTTCTTCATTGTCCAGCTGTCACATGCATATGAGGCTATTGAAGATACCTAGGCTTGGGTGAGGCTCACCTTTGTCTTCCAAGTGACATCTTTGCTCTTACAATACTAAAGAGGTATTTTAAAGTATATTTGACCAGTGCAATACATTGTCTGACTTCTTCATTACTGGTCCCATGGGCATTGATTGTAAATCCAAGTAAGATGAAGTTCCTGACAACTTCAATCTTTTCTGTACTTATGATGATGTTGCTTGTTGGTCTAGTTGTAAGGGCTTTTCTTTTCTTTATGCTGAGGTGTAATCCATACTGAAGGCTGTAATCTCTGATCTTCATCAGAAGTGCTTCACATCCTCTTCACTTTCAACAAACAAGGTTGTGTAATCAGCATATCAAAAGTTGTTAATATGTGTTCTTTCAATCCTAATGCCATGTCTCTCTTCATAAAGTCCAGCTTCTCAGATTATTTACTCAGCATACAGACTGAATAAGTATGGTGAAAGGATACAACCATCGTACACACATTTTCTGATTTTAAAGCATCCAGGACCTCTTCTTCTGTCCGAAAAACTGTCTCTTGGTCTATATACAGGTTCCTCAAGAATGTAATTATGTATTCTGGAATTCCCATTATTCACAATGTTATCTATAACATCTGGATGTTAGATTAATTTAAAAGTATTCAAGGTTCTGTAATTTTTGTCTCTACAGAAATTTAGAATAGATTTCTCTCTGAGAACAACTATACCCATAGCAGAGTTATTTAGAAAACAACGTTAGCACCAATCACATAGTCTAACAAAAAGTTGAATTTAATCTTTTAAGAATACCTCTGGAAATATTTCAGAAGTGGGAATATATGGATAATTAGGAGCTCTGATAGAGTAGTGCCTAAGACACTTGATTGCTAACCAGAAGGCAGGCAGTTCAAACCCACCAGGCACTCCTCAGAAGGAAGGTTGGGGAATCTATTTCTGCAGTGATACCACCTCAGAAACTCAGGGAGGGGTTGCTATGAATCAAGTCCAACTTGACGGCACATAAAAACAACAAGTGACCTGCTCAGTGTAAAGATCACCTGAAAAATGTTTATAGACCAACAAAATGAAGCAGGTTATCCTTTGCAAAGAAAGACATCAAAATAGTTCAACTGAGTTTTTTAACACACATTTTATCACTAAGACAGCCTCCTGTTTCATTTCATCCAGTTTTTAAAATCATATATTTCATATAAAATAGGCTTAAAAACTGCTTTAGAAAGTGAACATGAAGAGTAAAGTTGTTGTTGTTGTTATGTGCCAAGAGAAAAGTAGACATATAAAATTCAGTATTAAATTATATCTTTAACTACTAGGAACTAAACTTAAATTGTGGGCTTAAAAGTATAATTATTAAGTGAAACCCTTATTGGATAATTGCAGCAGTGTGTTGAACAAGCAGAAGAAAGAACCAACAAATTTAAAGATGTAAAAAAACCAAACCCACTGTCATTGAGTCGATTCCAACTCCAAAGCAATATATTGTCTGATTTCTCAACAACTACTTTTATGGGGGTTGATTATGGATACAATTAAATGAAATCACCGACAACTTTTCTTAATTTACTGTGATGTTTCTTACTGTGAGGATTTTTTTTTTTTTCATGTTGAGGTGTAATCTGTACTGAAGACTGTAGTCTTTGATCTTTATCAGTAAGTTATTTCAAATCTTCTTCACTTTCAGCAAGCAAAGTGGTGTCGTCTGTATATTGCAGGATGTTTTTAAGTCTTCCTCCAATCTTGATGCCCATGTTGTTCTTTACATCATCCAGCTTCTCAGATTACTTGCTCAGCATGCAGATTGAATAAGTATGGTGAAAGGACACAACCCTGATACACTCCCTTCCTGATTTTAAACCATGCAGTGTCCACTTGTTCTGGTCACACAACAATCTCTTGATCTACATACATGTATGTCATGAGCACAATTAAAAGTTCTGGAATTCCTATTCTTATCAATGTTATCCATAATTTGTTATGATCCACAAAGTCAAGTTCCTTTCCATAGTCAACAAAACACAGGTAAATATCTTTCTGGTATTCTTTGCTTTCAGCCAAGATACATCTGTCATCAGCATCAATATCCCTCGTTCCACAACCTCTTCTGAATCTGGTTTGAATTTCTGAAAGTCCCCTGTCAATATACTGCTACAACCATTTTTTTAAAATTTTTTATTATGATTTGGGTGAAAGTTTAAAAAGCGAATTCATTTTCCATACAGCAGCTAACATATATTTTGTCTTGATATTGACTATAATTTTCCCACAATTCAATAGCTCCCCACCTACTTCCTCCCCAGAGTTCCCTGTTCCCTGTGTCCTTCCATCCCGTGCACTCATGACCCTCAAGCTGTCTCCTTGTGCACTCCGTCTCATCTCCCATGATTGATCTCTCCAAGAAATGTATTTACCTAATGCAAATGTTCAGCTCATATCCCTGACTTTTATTTGGCTGGAAGCCACAACAGTGTGTTCAACTCCAGGCCTGAAGGGCAGCTAGTGGCCATAGTTTTAGGGGTTCCACCAAGCTCTATAGAACCAGCAAACCTTCCCCCCTTTTATTTTGTTTAATGATTTTGAGTTTCATTCCACATTGTTCTCCCTTTCTGTCCAGGATCTCCTACATAGAACCACCTCAGAGGGGTTGACAGTGTAGCTGGGCACCATCTAGTTCTTCTTGTCTCATAGTTGTAGAGACTGTGGATCACATGGTGTACCACTCACTTGGACTATTTGTTTCTATGCATCTTTGATTTTCTTCATTCTTCTTTGCTCTGGATGAGGGGAGACCCATTGTTGTATCTAGATGGCTGCTTGCAAGATTTTAATTTCCCAGTCACTACTCCCCAAAGTAGGATGTGGAATACTTTTGTGTAGTATGTTATGCTGATTGAGATGATGTCCCCTGTGACCATGGTCCCAAGCCCACAGGTCCAACTGCTTGCTCCCTTTGAGTACCTGGCTCTGGCCAAGAAGTGACTATAACTTTGTCCCTTTACAAAGATACAAATATTGTCTGCCAACCCTATATATTGTCATGAGCACACTCCCCGCTGCATAGACATACCTAATAGTTCAGCCTGTCCACCCATCTCTCCACCCTTAAATTAGTGTTTACCTTCACTGACAATGCAGTACTGTATGTGCAAGAGGGTTCATTTTTGTTGTTTGTACCTCCCGTACTGCAACCATTTTTGAATTATCTTACACAAGATTTTATTTGCAGGCAATATGAATGATATTGTTTGATAATGTTCACATTCTGTTGGATCACCTTTATTTGGAATGGATACAAATTTGGACCTTTTCCAGTCAGTTGGCCAGGTATCTGTCTTCCAACTTTTGACATAGACAAGTAAGCGCCTCTAGTGCTGCATCCATTTGTTGTAGCATCTCAGTGGGTATTCCATCAATTCCTGGAGCCTTGTTTTTTGCCAGATCCTTCACTACAGGTTGGTCTTTTTCTTTCAGTACTTTTGATTCATGAGCATATGCTACTTCCTGAAAGAGTTGAACATTCTTTTTGGTACAGTGACTCTGTGTATTCCTTCCATCTTCTTTTGATGTTTCCTGCATCACTTAATACTTTGCCCATAAAATCCATCAACATTGCAACTCAAGGCTTGAATATTTGCTTCAGTTCCCTCAGCTTGAGCAATTCCAATTGTTTTCTTCTCTTTTGGTTTTTTAACTCCAAGTCTTTGCACACTTCACTATAATACTTTGTCTTCTCAAACTGTCCTTTAAAATCTTCTGTTAAGCTCTTTTATCTTGCCATTTCTTCCATTTTCTTTAGCTACTCTACATTTAAGAACAAGTTTCTCAGTATCCTATGACATATATTTTGGTCTTTTCTTTCTTTCCTTCTTTTAGTGACTGCTTTCTTTCCTCATGTGTAATGTTCTTGATGTCCTCTCACAACTTGTCTAGTTTTTGGTCATTGGTGTTGAATACATCAAATCTATTCCTCAGATGATTTGTAAATTCAGATGGGATATAACCAAGGTCATATTTTGGCTGTCATGGATTTATTTTAATTTTCCTTTACTTCAACTTGAGCCTGCATATCAGCAGTTGATGGTCTGTTCCACAGTAAGCTCCTGTCATTATTGTCACTGGTGATACTGAGCTTCTCCATTGCCTATTTCTATAGATGTAGTCAATCTGATTCTTGTGTAATCCATCTGGTGAGGTCTACTTGTATAGCCACCATTTAATTGTTGATAAAAAGTATTTGAAAATAACATCATTGGTCTTGCAAAATTCTACCATACAATCTCTGGCATAATTTATATCACCAAGGCTGTATTTTCCAACTACTCACCATTCTACTTGTTTCCAACTTCTACATTCCAATCACCAGTCATCAGCACATCTTGATTGCATTTTGGGTCAATTTCAAACTATAGAAGTTGGTAAAAACCTTCAATTCATTCAACTTTGGCTTTAATGACTGGTGTACAAATTTGAACATTGTGGTATTAAGTGGTCTTTCTTGTAGGCATATGGATATTATCCTGTCACTGACAGCACTGTATTTTTGAATAGACTTTAAAACATTCTTTTTGATGATGAATGTGATGCCATTTCTCTTCAATTTGTCATCTCCAGAAAAGCAGATCATATGATTGATTCAAATCAGCCAATACTAATCCATTTCAGCTCACTAATGCCCAGGATAATGATCTTTATGTGTTCCATTTCATTTTTGACAACTTCCAATTTTTCTAGATTCATACTTCATACATTCCTCATCCCAATTTTTAAAAGATGCTTACAGATGTTTCTTCCCATTTTGAGTCATACCTCATCAGCAAATGGAGGTCCCCAAATCTTTACTCCATCTACCTCATTAAGATTCATTCTACTTTGAGGAGTCAGCTCTTTCCCAGTAGTACTTTGAGTCCCTTCCAAGCTGAGGGGCTCAACTTTTGGCATTATAGAAGATAGTTTGTCAGGACTATTCATAAAGTTTTCAGTGATGTATTAGACAGTGTGGTAATTAAGCTTTTGTGTAAACTTGACTGGGCCTGGTTGAGTGGCTGGGCAGCTGGATGTAGTTAATCCCCATGGTGAGATTGGCGATCAATTCCATGGTGGACTCTACTGCAGCAGCTGAGTTACTGCTTTAGAGATGTGGTCTGCTTCCAGTATATATGAAGCAGCTTTGAGTATGGTTTATAATTTTTTGGCATGCTTGAATCATGCATGTAGCCAAGTCTTCATTCCACAGCCTGCTATGTACTGCCGATCTTAGAACTTTTAATGGACTTGAATCAGTGGCCTGCCATGTGGTATGGTAATATCAGGATGGTGACTTTTCACTTGTTGACCTTGGGTTTGTCAGCCTCAGCAGCCAGTAGCTGCCTGAATGAAGAGATGCCTCTAGCTTCAGTGGGCCAGGAGCAAGAGGCAGAATGGAAGCACAAGTTCACGGGGCTTTCACCCAGAACTTTCTTTGACTTAGACTTCTAACCTCCAAAACTGTAGAAGAATAAATCCTTGTTTGTTAAAGCCATCACATTTATGGTATCTCAGTTGGAGAGGCATTAGGTAACCAAAACAGAGTATTTCACTGCTATTCATAAAGTTTCACTGCCAATTTTTTTGTTATGTGTATGGCCCCTTCCTTGTTACAAGTCTGTGTTATTCTGGAAGCTCTGCTGAAATCCATCCACCATGTGTGACCTTACTGGTATTTGAAATTCTTGTGGCATAGTAGCCAGCCTCAAAGCAAAACACAAGCCACTACAGTATAAGAAACTGACAAATGAGTGGTGGAATTTGGTATATGAGAAGGCAAAAAAAAAAAAAAAAGAGATAATGTATCAGAGTCTAAGAGATCTGTGGGACACCATAGAACATACCACCATATGGTTAATGGGAATCCCTGAATGAGAGGAGAGTAACAAAATAGCAGGGAGCATATTAGAAGTCTTCAGTAAGATTTTACTTGCATGTGATATCAAATTACTAATGATAATTAAAAAATGATTGCTGCAGTATACTGACAGAAAACTTCCAGATGTGT
>NW_006922309.1:57604-64354 GCF_000298275.1 Orycteropus afer afer | reverse complement strand
AGGATGTCATGCTTGGTAAGGTGAAGGGTTGATGAAAGAGGGGAAGACCCTCAATGAGGTGGATTGACATGGTGGTGGCAACAAAGGGCTCAAGTGTAGCAAGAATCATGGAGCAGGCTCAGAACCGGGCAGTATTTCATTCTGCTGTGCATAGGGTCACTATGAGTCAAAGGCAACTCGATGTCACTTCACAACAACAACATATTAGAAGTCAGAGAGGAGTCAGCCACAGGGATCCAGGTGAGGTTAGGGAACCCAGCCCATGCTCCAAAGCAGCAAGGCAGGAAAGTGGGGAAAATGGAGAGAAAAAAGGCCAGGGGGACAGGACAGAGTGACAAGTCAGCAGCAGGGATCCAGGTGAGGGGAGGGAACCCAGGCCACACAACATAAGAAGCAAGGCAGGAAAGTGGGAGAAAGGAGAGGAAAAAGACCAAGGGGCTGGGACAGAGCAAGGAGGTAGCAGCAGGGATCCAGTTAAGGGGAGGCTGGAGAGGTTTCAAACACCCAAGGGAGACAAAGTTGTCTGTTGGTTTGTCCTATTGTGGTGACATGTTACTGTGAGTTTTGAGGTTGTGCCACCTGTGTTTCAAATCCAGCAGGGTGCACATGGTGCACAGGTTTCAGTGTGGCTTGAAGACTGAGACACTCTAGGAAGAAGGAAGAGACCATCCACTTCTCAAAGAACTGGCCAAGGAAAACCTTATGAATAGCAGAGAAACACTCTGATACATTACTACCCAAGTTTATGAATAGCTTGGAAACATTGTCCAATACAGAGGAGAAGGATAAGTCATTTAGATTAGAAGCCTCTTAAAATATTACTGGGAAAGTGCTGCATTATCAGAGTAACACCAGCCTTACTGATATGGATAAGATAAAGCTTTCGAGACCTCCATTTGCTATCGTGGCATGACTCAAATTGAGGAAAAACAGCTGCAAGCATCCATTAATAATCAGAACATGGAACGTACAAAATATGAATCTAGGAAAATTGGAAATTGTTAAAAGTGAAATGGAATGCATAAAGACTGATATCCTAGGCATTAGTGAGCTGAAATGAATTGCTTTGGGTCATTTTGAATCAGACAACCATATGATCTACTGTGCTGGAAATGAAAATTCAAAGAGAAATGAAGTGGGATTCATCATCAAAAAGGATATTTCAAGATCCGTCCTGAGGTACAATGCTGTCAGTGATAGGATAATATCCATACTCCTACAAGGAGGACCAGTTAATACAACTATTATTCAAATTTATGCACCAAAGCCAAAGATGAGGAAATTGAAGATTTTTATCAACTTCTGCAGTCTGAAATTGACTGAACATGCAATTAGGATGTGTTAATTATCATTGGTGACTGGAATGCAAATTTGGAAACAAAGAAGTATCACCAGTAGTTGGAAAATTTGGTCTTGGTGACAGAAATAATGCCAGAACTTGCATGGTAGAATTTTGCAAGATCAATGACTTGTTCGTTGCAAACACCTTTTTTCAACCACACAAACTGTGGCTGTACACATGGACTTTGCCAGATGGAACACACAGGAATAAGATTGACTGCATCTGTGGCAAGAGACAATGGAAAAGCTCAGTATCTTCAGCCAAAACCAGGCCAGGAGCTGATTGTAGAACAGACCATCAACTGCTCATGTGCAAGTTCAACTTGAAGTTAAAGAAAATTAAAACAAGTTATGAGAAGCAAAATATGATCTTGAATATATCCCTCCTTAATGTAGAGACCATCTAAAGAATAGATTTGATGCATTGAACACCAATGACCAAAAACCAGAATTGTGGGTTGACATCAAGAACATCATCCATGAAGAAAACAAGAGGTCCCTGAAAAGATGTGAAAAGAAGACCAAATTGGATGTTAGAAGAGACTCTGAAACTTGCCCTTGAGTGGAGAGTAGCTGAAGCAAATAGAAGAAATGACAAGATAAAAGAGCTGAACCAAAGATTTCAAAGAGCAGCTCAAGCAGGCAAAGCCAATTGCTGTAATGAATAGTGCAAAGACCTGGAGTTAGAAACCTAAAAGGGAAGAACATGCTCACCATTTTTCAAGCTGAAAGAACTGAGGAAAAAATTTAGGCCTTGAGTTGCAATATTGAAAGACTCTATGGGCAAAATATTGAATGATGCAGGAAACATCAAGAGAAGATGGAAGGAATACACAGAGTCACTGTATCAGAAAGAACTGGTAGATCTTCATCCATTTCAGGAGGTGGCATATGATCTAGAACCAATGATACTGAGGGAGGAAGTTGAACCTGCAATGAAGGAACTGGCAAAGAACAAGGATCCGGGAATTGAAGGAATACCCATTGAGATATTTCAACAAACAGATGGACCACTGGAGGCACTCACTCAGTTATGCCAAGAGATTTGGAAGAGAGGTACATGACCAACTGACTGGAAGAGATCCATATTTGTACCCATTCCAAAGAGAGGTGATCCCATAGAATGTGGAAATTATAGAACAATATCATTAAATTGCAAGCAAGTATCCTTTCCCCATACTTATTCAATCTATATGCTGAGAAAATAATCCAAGAAACTGGACTGTATGAAGAAAAACTTGGCATCAAGATCGGAAAACAATCATTAACAATCTGTGGTATGCAGGTGACACAACTTTGCTTGCTGAAAGTAAGGATGACTTGAGGCACTTACTGATGAAGATTGAAGAATACAGTCTGCATTATGGATTACATCTCAATATAAAGAAAACAAAAATCCTCACAACTGATCAAAAAACAGCATCACAATAAATGGAGAAAGGCTTGAGGTTGTCAAAGAATTCACATTGCCTGGTTCTACAATCGAGGCCAATGGAAGCAATAGTCAGGACATTAGATGATGTATACCACTGGGCAAATCGACTGCAAAGGACCTCTTTCAAGTGCTGAAGAGCAAATATGTCTCCTTGAGGATTAAGTTGCACCTAACACAACCCATGATATTTCCAATTGTCTCATGTGCATCTGAGAGCTGGACAATGAATAAGGAAGACCAAAGAAGCATTGATTCTTTTGAGTTGTGGTGCTGGCAAAGAATGCTGAAAGTACCATGGACTGGTAAAAGAACTATCAGATCTGTCCTAGAGGAAGTGCAGCCAAAATGCTTCTTGGAAGTGAGAATGGCCAGACTTCATCTCACCTACTTTGCTCATGTTGTTAGAAGGGACCATTTCCTGGAGAAGGATGTCATGCTTGATAAGGTGATGGGTCAATGAAAGAGGGGAAGGACTTCGACAAGATGGATTGACATGGTAGCTGCAATGATGGGCTCAAGTTTAGCTGGGATCGTGGAGCTGGTGTGGGATCAGGTGGTGTTTCATTCTTTTGTGCATAGGGTCACTGTGAGTCAGAGTTGACTCAATGGCACCTAACAACAAACATCAAATATTAGAAGTCATGTGGGTTGTGAAAATGATAATAATCTGTACTTTTAAGAAAGACCACAGAACTACAAATGCATTTGAACTATGATGTTGGGGAAAAATATTCAGTATATCATGACTTACCAGAAGACTTGCAAATCTTTCTTGAAAATATACAGTCAGAGTGTGCCTTAGAAACAAGAATAATGATACTTCATTTTCATACTTTGGTCATGTTATCAAGATGGCCCATTCCCTGGAGAAAGATATCATGCTTGATAAAGTAGAAGGTCAGGGAAAAAGAGGAAGGATCTCAATGAAATGAATAGACACATTGGCTGCAACAGTGAGCTCAAGCATCGCATAGATTGTGAAGACAGTGGAGGACCATGTAGTGTCTCATTCTGTTAAACATACATAGGGTTGCTATGAGTCATCCTACTTCTACAGTGATACTGCCTCGGAAACCCAAGGAGGGGTTGCTATGAGTTGAGGCCTACTCGATGGCACATAACAACAATGAGTCATAACTGACTCAATGACACCTAATGGGAATAACAATACAATTTATTAAACACATAAGGAAGCAGTAATTCAGAATACCATCTCAAATTAAAAAATAGATAAAAGTAAGTTTGATCAGTAAGATATAGATAGAAAATGAAACACTTGATACAAATGATTCATATGTATACCATGAGTGTAGATAATTAGTAAGCAATAATACAAAGGGAAATTCAGACAATATAGCAAATGGTAATGCATATCACTATGTCACTAATTACTGTTTTTAGATTTTATTTTGTAGTGAAATCATAATGACAAAAGGAAGCCCTTGGATGTAAAGTAGGATATCCACTTTGAAAAAATTATGAGGAAATGTGTAAAAATAAAATAATAAAATCTATTTTAAAATAAAAATGCAACATAATCTGGGTGTTTTTTGTCCTACTAGTAATATGACATAGTTTGATCTCTATGTCAATTAGGAAAATCATATATTTGATGCACCATGACTTTATTGAAGTGGCTCCTTGGAATAGTTATGTGTTTTCTTGTGTAGTGAAACCTTTCTTTTACTATGAAATCTGAGAAATATTGAAAAGCTTAATTTCTTTGATATGAAGTACAATTTTATTTATCCACAAAAAAAATGTGCATAAAAGAAATATTAAGACATAAATAAGTCTTCAGTCTTTACTATGCTCCAGGCACATACATACATCTGTGACTTCAAAGATGAAAGTAGAATTTACACTGTGTCTCTCAGGAAATTTAAAATGTTTATACTGAGAAGACCCAGAGAACTTTGAAAAATGACACACAATTAATACTGTCAAACAAGAGTGTGCAAAGAAATGTGGAAGCACATATTGATTTATTTACTTTGATGGTTTCAGAAAAAGCATCAAGAGAATAGGAGAGTTGAGTCTGGGCTTTTGCTGCATTTTGAGTTTCAGCACAAAGGGAGGTCAAAAGAGACTTTTTGAGGGAACATTGTGTAGTTAAGAGAGTGTCCCAAGTGTTAGAGTGGGGAATAAGATAAAGGCAAAGTGACTTGTTGTCATGTTCTCACAGCCTCCACGTGATGTGTCCTACAGCTTAATTGGACACCAAGGGAAAGCTTCAGGACAGTAACAGCAACTCAAGGCAAGAGCTTAGCGGAGGTCTGGGGATAGAGGACAATGGCAAGGAAACACCCTTTCCCTGCAGCAGGGACAGATTACCTAATAAGCAAGGTAAGCAGGTATTTAGTGCATCAACAAAAAAGTGGAGCCGGTTGTTCAAAGCAAAGACCCATAAATGCCAAGCAGAGAGGACCCAGAGAAAAGTGAGTATCACAGTGGAAGGGAACTGGAAGGGCATGAGAATGTGTTGGACGGAAGTAAAGTTCCAGCAGTGTCATGAGAGCACTCCAAAGCAAGGTTGTTGAAGCTCTGAGATTCCTCCACTTCAATACCTGTGCTGACGTCTGCCTCCCATACTCCCCTTCTGTGTGACTGAGACTCCTGACCTCAGCAGGACTCTAAGTAGTATACTTTTTCTTTCTAATAAACAAGAGGTGTGGGTGGACTATTGAGTCTAACTCTATCAAAAAGTGAAATATAACGATATGACTTCTCACCATTGAATTTTCTTTTATGACATCTTTCATTTGTTCATTTATAGTTATTACGAAAGAAGCATCAAAATTGAAGTATGAGTCATTTAAAGCAAAATTGCTGTAAGTCAATTTTTCATTGTGGAAGATGAACAGAATTTTGTATTGATTGTTGAACCAACTAAGTTGACTGACTCATTTTCTTTGTTATAGAATACATGGATTTTTTTGTGGGAAATATGGTAAATGGTAAAACCCTAATGGCTTGCATGCACTAAAAATGATATAATCCACTTCACCTCTCTTGCTAAAATGGCATACTCCACTTTTGCATTTAATCACTGTTATGTTTTGGTTAGTCTCCAACTCAGAGCAATCCTATGTAGTATGGAAAGAAACACTGCCCAGCCATCCTCACCATCCTTGCTATATCTGCAGCCAGTGTGTCAACCCATCTCATGGAGAGTCTTCCCTTTTTCACGCACTCTCTACTTTACCAAGCAAGCTATAATTCTCCAGGAAATGATCCCTTCTGACAACATGACCAAAGTAGGTGAACTGAAGTATGGCCATTCTCACTTCTCAAGAACATTCTGGACACATTACTTCCAGGAGAGATTTGTTAGTTCTGCTGGCAGTCCTTGGCATTTTCAGTATTCTTTGTCAGCACCACGATTCAAAGGTATCAGCTCTTCTTAGGTCTTCCTTATTCATTGTCCGGCTCTCACATGTATAAGAGCAGATTGAAAATACCATGGCTTAAGTTAGGTGTCCTTAGTCTTTTGGTCATAGAATCCCTCAATATTGCAACTTGAGGCTTGATTTTTTCCTAAAGGCATTTCAGTTTGAGGAATGTGGAGCATGGTTTTCCCTTTTGGTTTTCCAGCTCCATTTCTTTGCATAGTTTATTATAATACTTAACTTTGTCTTCTCAAGCTGCCTTTTGAAATCTTCTGATAGCTGTTTTACTTTGTGTTTTCCTTTCACTTTAGCTACTCTACATTTAAAAGCAAATTTCAGAGTCTTTTCTTGCATTCATTTTGTTTTTTTCTTTCTTCCATGTCTTTTTAATGACAATTTGCTTTCTTCACTTATGGTGTCTTTGATTTCATTTGACAACTTGCCTCATCATCAGTCACTGGTGTTCAGTGAGTTAAATTTCTTCTTCAGATTGTCTCTAAATGCAGGTGGGATATAATCAAGGTTTTATTTTGGCTCTCATGGACTTGCTTTAATTTTTTTCAGCTTCACTTTTAACTTGCATAT
>NW_006922309.1:56069-56624 GCF_000298275.1 Orycteropus afer afer | reverse complement strand
TTCCTTGCAGATTTACAGAATTATCCTATCACTGACAGCATTGTACTTCAGTATACATCTTGAAATATTTTTTCATGATGAACATTATGTCATTCCTTCTCAATTTGTTATTCCTGGCATAGCAGACTACATAGTCTTACAACTCAAAATATCCAATACCAGCCCCTTTCAGCTCATTGATGTCTAGGATATCATTTTTTATTCATCCATTTCATTTTTGACAATTTCTAATATACCTAGATTCATACTTCATATGTTCTATGTTCCAATTACTAATGGATGTTTATAGCTCTTTCTTGTCATTTTGAGTCATGCTGCATCAGTAAATGAAGGTCTCAAAAGTTTTATTCTGTCCAAGTTACATTTGACTCTACTTTAGGAGAAAGCTCTTATCCACCATATCAGACAATATTTCTCTGCCACTCATAATGTTTTCCCTGACCAATTGTTTTCAGTGGTAGATCCCTAGATTCTCCTTCCTATTTGGTCTTCATCTGAAACCTTCACTGAAAACATGTCCACCATGGTTGATCATTCTGAGTTTTGAAGAACTGG
>NW_006922309.1:49261-54354 GCF_000298275.1 Orycteropus afer afer | reverse complement strand
CAATCTACTTCTGTAGTGATACTGCCTTGGAA
Organism: Orycteropus afer afer; assembly: GCF_000298275.1. Classification (NCBI taxonomy): domain Eukaryota; kingdom Metazoa; phylum Chordata; class Mammalia; order Tubulidentata; family Orycteropodidae; genus Orycteropus; species Orycteropus afer. The sequence continues at coordinate 54,322 of NW_006922309.1, read as the reverse complement.
ACCCAAGGAGGGGTCGCTATGAGTCAGGTCCAACTCAACAGCACATAACAACAACAACAACAGTAGCAGCATGGAAAGTCCCAAGATCAGCAGAGCATGACAGGCTACTGAATGAAGACTCAACTACATGCAGGGTTCAAGGGTGCCAAAAAGCTAGAGACCATTCCTAAGGCTTCTCCTTATATTCAGAAAGCAGACTACATCACTAAGGCAGCTTACTCAGCTGCTCACAATAGATTCCACCATGAAGTTGATTACCAGTCTCATCATGGGGAATACTACATCCAGCTGCCCAGACACTCAAAACCAGGCCCAGCCAAGTTGACAAACAACCTTAACCACCACATCTTACAAGGAAGACTAGTTAATACCCTTACTATTCAAATTTAGGCACCAACAATCAAAGCCAAATGTGAGGAAATTGATGATTTGTATCACCTTCTACAGTCAGAAATTAATCAAACAGGGAATAAAGATGTATTGATTATTACTGGTGATTGGAATGCAAAAGTTGGAAACAAAGAAGAATCACTGATAGTTGGAAAGATGGTCTTGGTGATAGAGATGATGCCAGAGATCGCATGATAGAATTTTGCAAGACCAACAATTCATTCTTTGCAAATACTTATTTTCAACTATGGAAACTGCAGCTATACAGGGACATCTCACTAGGTGGAATACACAGGAATCAGATCAACTACATCTATGGAAAGAGGTGATGGAGAAGCTCAATATCTTCAGCTAAAACAAGGCCAGGAGCTGACTTTGGAACAAACCATGAATTATTCATATGCAAGTTCAAGTTGAAGTTGAGGAAAATTAAAACAATTCCATGAGAGCCAAAATATGACCTTGATTATATCCCACCTGAATGTAGAGACCATCTAAAGGATACATTTGATGCATTGAACAGCAATGACCAAAAACAAGAAGCATTATGACATCAGGAACATCATACATGGAGAAAGTAAAGGTCATTTAAAAGACTAGAGAGGAAGAAATGACCAAAATGGATGTCAGAAGAGCTGCTGAAACTTGCTCTTGAATGGAGAGTAGCTAAAACAAATGAAAAATATTACAAGATGAAGAGCTGTATGGAAGATTTCAAAAAGCAGCTAGAGAAGACAAAGTCAATTATTATAATGAATATGCAAAGACCTAGAGTTAGAAAACCAAAAGAGAAGATGCTCAGCATTCTCAAGACAAAAGAATTGAAGAAAAATTCAAGTTTGAGTTGCAGTAGATTCTATGGGCAAAATATTGAACAATACAGGAAGAATCAAAAGAAGATGGAAGGAGTGCACAGAATTACTGTACAAAAAAATAATTGGTCAATGTTCAATTATTTCAGAAGGTGGCATATGATCAAGAACTAATGGCATTGCAAGAAAAAGTCCAAGCTGCACTGACAGCAAAAAACAAACAAGGTTCTAGGAATTGATGGACTATACGCTGAGATGTTTCAACAGAAGTATGCAGTTCTCGAGGCACTTACACGTCTATGCCAAGAAGTTTGGAAGGCAGCTACCTGGCCAACTGATTGGAACAGATCCATACTAATACCTATTCCAAAGAAAGGTGACCTGACAGAATGTGGAAGTTATTAAACAATATCATTAATATCACATGCAAGTAAAATTTTACTGAAGATATTTAAAAAATGTTGAACCAGTATATTCACAGTGGACTCCTGAAATGCAAGCTGGATTCAGTAGAGGATGTGGAACAAGGGATACCATTGCTGATCTCAGATGGATCTTGGCTAAAAGTAATGAATACCAGCAAGATGTTTACTCGTGTTTTATTGACTATGAAAAAGCATTTGATGTGTAGATCATAACAAATTATGGATAACATTGTGAAGAATGGGAATTAATTGTGTTCATGAGGAACCTGTACATAGACCAGGAGACTGTTGTTTGAACAGAAGAAGGGGATACTTCATGGTTTAAAAATTAGGGATGGTTTGCATCAGGGTTGTGTCCCTTCACCATACTCGTTCAATCTGTATACTGAGCAAATAATCTGAGGAACTGGATGACATGAAGAAGAATGTAGTATCAGGATTGGACGAAGAATGTATAACAACCTGTGAAATGCAGAGGACACAGTGTTGCCTGCTGAAAGTGAAGATGATTTGAAGTACTTACTGATGAAGATCAAAGATTACAGTCTGCAGTATGGATTACATATCAACATAAAGAAAATTAAAATCTCCAACTGGACCAATAAGCAGCAGTACAGTAAATGGAGGAAAGTTTGAAGTTGTCAAATATTTCATAATACTTGGGTTCACAATCAACACCCATGGATCCAGTAGTCAAGAAATCAGACATCGTTTTGCACTGGACAAACCTGTTATAAAAGATACTCCTTAGAATAGGTCCAAATTTTATTATATGAAGTCTTCCAATCCTTGCTTCTTAGGAGCATTCTGGCTGTACTTCTTACAAGAGAGATCTGTTTGTTCTTCTGGCAATGGATAATATTTTACTTTGATGTCATATAAATAATGTGGTTGGGTAATTTCTGCATTCTGTTGCATCACCTGTCTTTAGAATGGGAACAAATATGGATCTCTTCCAGTCAGTTGGCCAAGCAACTCTTCTAAATTTCTTGCCATAAATGTGGGAACACTTCCAGCATTTCATCCATTTGTTGAATCATGTCAGTTGGTATTCTGTCAATTTGTTAGAGCCTTGTTTTTTGCCAATTCTTTCAATGAATCTTGAACTTACTACTTCAACACCATAGGTTCGTGATTATTTACTACCTGCGGACACAATTGCATGTTGACCAATTCTTTGTTGTATGCTGAGTCTGTATTCCTTCCATTTTCTTTTGATTCTTGTACTTTTCAACATTTTGCCCATATAATCCTTCAACATTCTAACTTGAGGCTTGAATTTTTTTCTTCTGTACTTTCAGCCTGAGGAGTGCTAAACATGTTCTTTTTTCATTGTCTATCTCCAGATATCTACACATTTCATTGTAATACTTTTTTCTCTTCTTGATTCACCCTTTGAAGTCTTCTGTTTAGCTCTTTAACTTCATCATTTCTCTCACTCACATCAGCCACTCTACATTCAAGAGTAAGTTTCAGAGTATCTTCTGAAATCAGTTTTCATCTTTTTTTTTTTATTTCATATGTTTTTAATGATGTTTTGCTTTCTTCATGTACAAAGTCCTTGGTGTCATCCCACAACTCATCTGGTCTTCAGTCATAAGTGTTAAGTGCCTCTGATGTATTCTTGAGATGGTCTCTAAAATTGTGTAGGAGATATACAAGTACTTTGGCTCTTGCAGACTTGTTTTTATCTTTGGCTTCCCCTTGAAGTTATATATAAATGATTGTGTGTTCTGCAGTCAGTTCCTGGATTTGTTCTCATTAATAACATTGAGCTTCTCTGTCATTTCTTTCCACAGATGTAGTCTATTTGATTCCTGTGTATTTAATCCTGTCTGCTCCTCATGTATAACCATGTCTGTGTTGTTGAAAAAAGGTATTTGCAATGAATAAGCCATTGGTCCTGCAAAATTCCACGACACAAACTCCTTAGGCATTTTTATCACTTGGGTTATATTTTCCAATTACCCATCCTTTTTCTCTGTTTCTAACTTTTGCATTCCAATCACCAGTAATTATCAATGCATTTTTGTTACATCTTTCATCAATTTCAGACCACAGAAGTTCATAAATATCTACAATTTCTTTTTCTTTGGCATCAATAGTTGATATGTAAATTTGAATAATATCATATTTACTGGTTTTCTTTGTGGGCATATGGATATTATCCTATCATTGACAGCATTTTACTTCAGGATAGATTTTGAAACATTCTTTTTGGCAATGAGTGCAACACCATTCCTCTTCAATTTGTCCTTCCAGGCATGGTAGACACATTAATATCAATCAAAATTACCAATACTAGTCCACATCAGCTCACTAATTTGTAGGAAAGTAGGTCTGTTAGTGTAGTGTTTAAAGTATTCATCTGCTAACCAAAAGGTCAGCAGTTAGAATTCACCAGCAACTCCATGGGAGAACGATGAGCAGGCTGCTTCCATAAGATTTACAGCCTTGGAAATCTTACAAAACCAACAACCAAACCCACTGCCATCGAGTTGATTCCAGCTCCTAGCATACCTCATTGGGTTTCCAAGGCTGTAAATCTTTATGGAATAGATTGCCTCATCTTCCTCAGCAGAGTAGCTGGTGGGTTTGAACCACTGATCAAGTTAGCAGCCATGGAAACCCTATAGGACAGTTATACTCTGTTCTATTGGGCTGCTATGAGTAAGAATCAGTTAAATGATAGTGTTTCTTTTTTCTTTTTTTTTCTCCAATGCATAAGATATTGATCTTTATGCATTCCATTTAATCTCTTTTGACTTCCAATTTTACTAGATTCATACATTGTACGTTTCAAATTCCAATTATCAATGGATGTTTGCATCTGTTTCTTCTCCTTTTGAGACAAGGCACATCAGCAAATGGAGGTACTGCCAGCTTTACTCCATCCACATCATTAAGGTCAACTCTACTTTGTAGAGGCATCTCTTCCCAGTCTATTTGAATGCCTTATAACCTGAAGGGCTCATCTTTCAGCACTATTTCATACAATGTTCTTCTGCTATTCATAATATTTTCACTGAGAGCTCTGGTGGTGTAGTGGTTAAGGTATTTGCTGCTAATCAAAAGGTGGTTCAAACTCACCAGCTTCTCCATGGAAGAGAGACGAGTCAATCTGCTTCTGTAAAGATTTACATCCTTAGAAACAAAATAGGGTTTGTTATGAGTCAAAATAGATTTAATGGCAGTGAGTGAGTTTTTTGAGAAGTCCAGGTCCTTTTGCTTATCTTGCTTTAGTCTGGAAGCTTCACAGAAACCTATCCACCATAGTTGACCCTCCTGTTATTTGAAGTACCAGTGTCATGGCTTCTAGTGTCACAGCAACATGAAAATCACTGCAAGTCTAGTGACATGAATATAGATATAAGTTCCTACACACACAACATTTATCTGTGTGTATGTGTGTATATATATATATATATATATAT
>NW_006922309.1:46845-48446 GCF_000298275.1 Orycteropus afer afer | reverse complement strand
TTTCCTTTCAGTAAGGACACTTTAATTAAGCCTTGGACAGGACAAAGACAAAACAAAGACAATCATCCTCGATGAAGGAAATCATTAGCCTGAGAAAGCTGAATGAAGTCTGCTGAGTCATGGCCAAGTGGATAATTATATATGATTTTAAATCATCACAAAATTATGATTTATGTTGATTCATCACAAAACAGTAGATAGATTCATCACTGTTACAGGTGGCACTATAGAAGCAGGGGAGAGACCATGATTGGGTTATGTACATAATTGAAGACAGAAAGAGTTACAGGCTTGGTGCTGGGCCTTGGCTAGATGGTGGTCTGGATAGGCTGTGACTCATGACCTTGCTCCAGAGTCTTAGCCACAGACCTCAAGTTTAATTCAAATTAGAAAAGGACCCTCTCCGGTAAGTTCTCTAGTTCTTTGTGAGAGTATTATCTACTTTTCAACCATACTCTTCCTGAAGGCAAACTGTCCCACCCTGGGTTTGTTCTGGAACTTGTCTGTGCATAGCCACAATGCTGGTTTATGGTCAGAAAGAACCAAAAGGCTGTCACAAACTTACTTCAGCCTCCAAATGCAGCAGCCCATAACCTTCCCAGTGCTTTAGAATTTAAGTTCTAACACAAAACTGAAGAACTTGATAGGTAAGTGTTTTGTAAAGTCTGTCTTAAAGGGTTATATCTGAATCTTTGCACATATGCGACTTTTATCTTTGAGCTTCGGTTATCTTTTCAGGTTAGGAAATTTTTATTAGTTTCCCTGGTTTGCACATTCTTTGCCTTTGCTGTTTCCTGTGATGTATCCTGATTCGTAGAGTGATTCCCATTCATCTCTTTTCTCGACCCTACAGTTGGTTTTACATGTGAAATTTCATCATTTTATTTTTTCTGATTTGCTCATGTTGAACTGTTCTGTAACGGTATATACTTCTGTCTTAGCAGTTTTCTGTAGGTAACGCTTGTGAGTAGGATTCTTGGCTACAAGTGGTAGAGATCAAGACAAGCTTACGTAGTGCACAGAACATTTATGAATGGAGTGAGGGCTCAGCACAGGGATGCAGTGAGTCCAGCTTAAGAACAGGAAGCAGGAGGCTGCTCAAGATAATGAGGTGTCTCTGCTCTTTGAATGTTCACTTTATGCCACTTCGCTTTCACAAAAGACCTAAAGTTTACCTGTTTTTGCTAAACAAAAGAAAGAGGAGTTTTGCTTTTACAGGGAAGAAAAGTTAAAAAGAAAACTAGCGCTCATAGTTTATCTTGCAGTGAGGCTTTAAAGAGGCAGTGCGCACCCCGAGCAGTGCAAGTGTGGGATAGCCAAGCTCCCTCCTCAGGAACTACACTCAGCATTTAGCATCAAGCCGCCACTGCTTTGAACTGTGTCTGTAAACACTGTGGGTTAGGATTCGTTTAGGTTTTATGTATGTTGCTGTTGTTATTTGCCATCGAGCTGGCCCCGACTCCTAGCGACCCCTCCTTGGGTTTCCGAGGCAGTTATCACTACGGGAGTAGGATTGCCCAACCTTCCTTCCGAGGAGTGGCTGGTGGGTTTGAACCGCCAGCCTCCTGGTTAGCAGGCAAGTGCCTTAGGCACTATGCTAC
>NW_006922309.1:39523-46745 GCF_000298275.1 Orycteropus afer afer | reverse complement strand
GGGTTTGAACCGCCAGCCTCCTGGTTAGCAGGCAAGTGCCTTAGGCACTATGCTACCAGAACTCCTGGTTTTATGTATATTTGGTAGGTTATTTTTTGAGGCCTGGGAACACTCAAAATGTGTTCCCATGTAAAGTAATGGTAATTATGTCTTTGCTTTACACCACTCCGGCTTTGGGTGGGTTTTATAGGAACACTGTACTTTGGGATTGTGGGGGAAACCTGTATTTATTTTCTGTCTCCTATTTTGGCTTGTGTTTGCTCCCTTTATTTTTCTCTCCTTGGCATTCAGTTCATAACACATTTCCCATTTTTTTGTTTTGTTTTGTTTTGTTTTAACCTCTGCTTGATCAAGAGAACATTCCAAAATAAACTTTAATTTCTTAGTCTCAATGATAAATTCTCAGGAGAATCACTGGCATTGCTAGTCACATAACCTGTAGCAGGGTTTCTCAACATCTGTAACATTAACATTCTGAGCCAGATGCGTCTTTTGTTGGGATGCTGCCCTGTGCCTTGTTAAGATATTTTAGGAGCATCTTTGGCCGCTTAACGACTAAATGCCAGAAGCTCCTCCACTCTAATTCTGACAACTGGAAAGTTCTCTGTTGTTGTTGTAATGTGCCGTGGAGTCAGACCCAACTATAGCGACCCCTCCTTGGGTTTCTGAGGTGGTATCACTATGGAAGTCAATTGCCTCATCTTCCTTCTGAGGAGTGGCTGGTGGGTTTGAACCGCCATCCTTCCGGTTAGCAGTCAAGTACCTTAAGCACTATGCTACCAGAGCTCCTGAAAATTTCTCTAGACCTTGTCAAATATTTTCTGGGAGGTAAAATCAGCCCAGTTGAAACCACTGACTTAGAATGTATAGCGCTGTAGGGCCTACCACCATGCAAGAAGGATCTTCAAGAGTGCCATTAGGAGCTGTGCACATACTGAAAAAGCCTGACCTGTGCTTTGAGTTTTCTGTGTAGGAGTTATAAATTTAGCACTGTTTCTCATTATCACTGAATATTTCTTTTTTAAATCACTTTATTGAGTATTTGCATGTGTGCTATGCTGCTGTTAGTTTCTATATACTGAGGCAAAAACAATAGGCATCTTATGTATAACGGAACATTAAGGATCTCAAAGATGATTAAACAATTGGATATCAAGAGTGGTTGAACACAGGATTAACATAATTGATATTACTCAATTACATGTATAAAAATGCTGAATGGAAAATGTTTGTTACATATATATATATATATATATATATGCCACAACAAAAATCACAATAAAAATTCTGACATAATTTTAACATGAATTTTAAATATGTATTCAAAAATTGGGAAAATAAACAAGCCTTTAGTCAAGACTCACTGGGCCTTCTAGTACTTGGAGTAACAGAACATCTGTTGACTGATTCATGTAAAATTCTTATTCTGACTCCTACATCATCATTGTGTGGTCCAACCAACTGTGAAAATGGGCAGCATGAGAAGATGTTTTACAAATGATTGTTGTTGTTGTTAGTTGCTGATAAGTCTAACACATGACAGTCCCCTGTGTTCAGAGTAGAACCATTTGATAGGGTTTTCAAGCCTGTCACCTTTAAGAAAGAGATCATTGGGGGCCTGCGTCTTCTGAAGCACCTGTGCCTGCATTTGAACCACCAACCTTTCAAGAAGTAGTTGACGTGTTGAGAGTGTAAGAGTGTGTGCCACTCAGGAACTCCTTTTAAAAATATATGAGGGTAAAATATCATGTCTGGGTAGAAGTTCCTGAAGAGGAGATTAGGAATTGAATTTGATCCAAGAAGAGGAGAATTAGCTTTAGGAAAGACAAAAAGCTTTTGGTTTCGGCTTTACTACAGAAACATTCTTCTTCTGTAGTGAAGCCCAAACCAGAAATTTATGGTGTTGACAAATAATATTAGTATAATATAGACTGACAGAAAAACAAACTAATCTGTCTTGAATGAAATACAGCCAGAAAGCTCCTTAGAAGTGAACCTAATACTCATACTTTGGTCATATTGTCAGGACTGACCAGTCCCCGTAGAAGGACATCATACTTGGTAAAGTGGAGCGTCAGAGCAAAAGGGAAAGACCCTCAAGGAGATGGACTAACACAGGGGCTGCAATGATGGGCTCAGGTATAGCCAAGATTGTGAGTAAGGTGCAGGATTGGACAGTGTTTCCTTCTGTTGCATATGGGTTGCTACAAGTTGGAACCGACTCCAGGGCATCTAACAACAGAGAAGCATATTTGAATAATAGGGAAGGAAATAAGGAATAACTTTTCTGTTGTCCTTGATCTTCATAACAAAGACAGAACTTAAATAGTTTTCTGGACATAGGGGAAAAGTGGAGGTCATAGAGCTTTTAGTGAGAGAGGCAGATTGCCTAAGAGCATGATAGGTTTTATATTTTGGCAATAAATCAGGAGAGAGGCTGGACTAGTTCCCTGGCACGGACGATAAAGAAGGAGCCTGACAGAAGACAGCCCGTCCTTGGACAGTGTGGACTTTATCATGCCCTTGATGTTCACCCATCAAGTTGGTGAATGAAGGATTAGATCAGGTGTATTCACGTCGGCCTTTGTTTTCAGCATTTGATGGTTGTCAGCTTTCATTACTGGTACATTTTTCAAACTGGCAGGATCCAATTATGCCCATGCTTGGAGATTCTGAGGAACCACCAAACAAGTGTCCAGAGCTCAAAAGCTGTGAAGTCCTTGAGACCCGGAATTTCCTTTGTTGTTGCCGAGTTTGCTTTCCCTGCCCTCCCAAAGCGTAGAAGCAAACACATACAAGAAAAACAGCATGAAATACTCCCCCAATACTTCTGCCATTAATTTGCTGACCCAGATTAAACATGTCCACCACCACTTCTGTTCATGTTATAGAATCAAGTGAATAAATGTTTCATAAATATTGCTGAATCTTAACCAAACCAAATCCACTGCCATAGAATTGATTCCAACTGATAGTGACCCCCATTGGGTTTCTGAGACAGTAAATCTTTATGGAAGTAGATTGCCCTGTCTTACTTCTGCCCTGCAATTCCCGGCGACAGAATCAATATGAAGTATGTATTGATTAGGACGTTTAGCTGGCTTCAGAGTCAATTTGCAATTTCAGGCATTTGATTTCCGCTCCTTGTAGTGATCCACAAACCAAAATATGTGAAATACAAAAATATCATATTCAACTATTATCAATGTCTATTCCTAGTATCAAGAATATATGTAACACATAATGTAAACTTGGATAAAGCAATATTATATTATTGCAATTTTAAGTTTTATGTATTATATATAATATATACTACACTCACACATATACTCTCATACACACACACATGGTCACACAAACACTCACGTCCCCAAATGAACAATCGGATAGTTTTTCATGTACATTTTTTTGCCTGTTTGTCCATTATAGCTAACTTTAGTGTACCATCAATGTCTATCCTCCCTAGTTTACTCTTTCAAGGCTTTCTGACATAATATCCAATTCCATTTGTCACATTTTTTGTCTACTTTTTGCTTTCTCAAACACCAGTTCTTGATTTCTTTTCTATTTATAACTAACATTTCCATGAGACTTGTAGGCCATATGCATTGGCACCATATTTCTATGCAATACGATAAAAGTAAATAGAAATGAGTATGTGGAAACCATGTGAAAAGGTAAATATCTGTTTGCCAAGGTTTATTGTGTAACTCATTTTCTGAATGGGTTATTTAATTAATTAGGATAAAATTTTGACTGTCAAATGATGCAGAACAACCATTAAATGCAAACAAGACTGAAAGATATAATAGTTGAACATGTAAATACACAGTTAAATTGAGGGAATGCCAAGATTTGAATTAGATGGAAAAAATACCTAAACTAAGTTGGGATTAAGGTAAAAATTGAGGACTATTTTCATTTCTTGAAAGGTAAATGCCCTAGTGTAAGAATTAGCAGCCAAATTAGGGAGAGGAGAGTTGGGCATTCACTATTTATGGTAGTTGGGAGTCTTTCTAGGTTGGAGCTATTTTCTTGGTGAAAGTAAATTAGGTTTTGGTGCAGATAATGAGACAATTATAGCCTTTTGTTTTTCTTAATATAGCAAAAATTGTGAGGATGATGTATTATCAGGTGGTGTTTCATTCTGTTATAAGTAGAGTCACTATGAGTTGGAGCTGACTCAATGGAACCTAATAACATTTTACTTTAATCAATATGTGCAAGCCTCCATTTAAATTATCTGGCTCAAATTTGGATTGAGATTAATAGAAAAATGGAATAAAGTTCTTCAAGACATGACTTTATAATGGTGATTGTACCACACATCTCAGTTCAAGTATATCAAATTTTTAAATCACTGACCAAATAGTTGTCTCACGTGGAAAGTTGACTCAAATATTTTTAGGAAACACCATGTGTAAACACTTATCAAATACCACAATGTACTTTGGTTCTTTTCTTTTTAAATTTAGTATCAGCAGACTAACAGGATTAATAGTATATCGGCTATGTTATAAGACCTCTGCTTTGTGGTGATGTATTTTACATCCTAAGTTACATACTGTGGTCATGCCTATATTATGGGTTCAGTTTAAAATAATATCCACTATAATGTCCACTTTTGGGTAATAGAGTTTTATTTAGGCTAGCTGACTGCAGGGAGTTCAAGAGCGCTCTTATGCTGCAGCAACGGGCCCGGTTTTAGGTAGGATTTTATAAAGCAGGAAAGCAAGCGGTAATACAGAAGCAGAAGCTGTAGTTTCAAGGTCTTGTTTGGGCATTCATTGAGGGGCGAGGGGAGTTAGGTTTGATAATCACCTCAGAGTATGTGCTTTAGCACAGACATTCATCTAGGGATGTATTAGTTGCTTAATATACAAAAGGGGGGTACCTCTTAACCCACAGGGAGTGGGGGCAGGATAAGATGGTCACTTCAGTTACATAAAATGGAGTTTTAGCAAGATATTGCCAGTTATAGCTCGGCATTACAAAACTAGAGTTACAAAAATGGAGTCACTCACTTCATTCCTTACTGTTTTTGTTTGAGAATCAAATAATTGATTCATTATTTATTTCCTTTATATTTTTTCATACCATGGTTGGTGTTTCTTTAATTACTCTTGTTTTATTAGTATTAGTGACTATACGTGAGTAACTCTTTTTCACTCTGGAATATACTAAGGTGTACAAATTTATTTTAAAACTGAAAGTTTAAGGTTGTCATGCTGAGTGGTCTTGAAGCCCACTTCTCCGGTTGTACCTTCAATTACTGTTCATTGAAACTGGGTGGGGGATACTTTCCAGTAAAAACCCTGTGACCAAGATGTACTTAAACATAAGTGAGTCAAGACCACAAAACAGGGGAATGAGACAGTCTTAGCTTGAGAGTTTGAATGGGGTCCTTGAAGATTTTTCATTGTGAGTCAGGAGGTGCCGGCTTCAGATGGGTGTGATGAATCTATGGTGTGAGGTCATTCACTTTCACGGCTGCAGATGTAGTCAAAACTATAGTGCAAGGTTTCTTCCAACATAGGGTTGATCTTGTAGCAGTGTGTCTTTTCACCAGGTTTTTAGTCCTCCTGGTTGGTAATGGTATAAGAGTTTAGTAAGGGCAGAGGGTATTGGTTCTGGGAATCCAGTTGTTGCACTCACAATCGCCTGGATAGAAGTTAGGGAAGAGAGTATCTATAAGATATAACAACCTGCTGGAAGTAAACTGGTTAATGTTGCAGATAAAGTTTGTACATGTTTTAAAATATTTAATTCTTTAACAATTTTTAAGGTTTCCCTTTCCTGTATAACTAGGATGTCACACTCTAGAAAATGGTCTCCCATATAATATTTTATATGGGCTTAACTTAAGCCTGCTTCTGGGGGATATCCAGATCCATGACAGGTCAAGGAGTTTTATCTAAGGTTTTTTTTTTTTTTTTTTGGTACATTTCAGCCAGTGTTTTAATAGGGTTGACTCACCTCTGCTGGTTTTCCATGCTTCAGAGAAAGGTTTTCATCCATCCAGTGAAAGTTTTTGTAAATACTAACAGGTATTTGATTTTTCAGGAGTTATAGATTTTACCTGCCAGTCCTCGTATAGGCTCAGTTTTCTTGTTTGAATTCTTTTTTACCACTGGAGGTGGACTGTGCTTTGGATTGTTTCTGGTATAGGTTAAGCAGTCTTGTGTAACTTTTTGGATGACTTTGTACAGATCCAGCCCTAAACTAAGTTTCCTCAGTTAAGAATACAGGGTATCTTTTCTCATAACAAGTGCTGGTTGCAGTGACAATTCTGTCAATTGTTTCTGTAATCCATAGCATCAGGTAATTGCAGGAGGTTGTCTGTAAGGTCCATGTCTAGTCAGGACTAACATTCACCTGGAGCTTGTTAGCTGAGAAGGTAAACTGGGTATTTAACTTGGTTATAAAGTTTTATTTCAACAGAGGAACAAGGTATTCCGGTATGTATAAAAATTTCAAGTTAATACAGTACTTCCAACCTGGCATTTAAGAAGTTAAAGAAGATTTTTATATTACTGAAACTTTAGTAATGTTTATAGTTTTCTGGGACAGAGGGGCCTTGGGGATGTTTAAGATTGAGGTTGCACCTGTGTCCAATAGACATCTAATAGGTTGTTTTCCCACTGTTATTGCTACCCAGGCTCCTCGTAGGAGATAGGAACTTGTTTAGTCTGCAATGGAGCCCTTGGGCCCCATCATTTTTGATTGCTGTTAGCTGTGTTTACCATTGTTGGGCCCCTTTTGGCTGGGTTTGGAGACTTCGCTCTGGACACTCCCCCTTCCAGTGTTCATTTTCTGTGTAGTAATTACACTGTTGAGGTCCCAACTTTGTTGGTTGGTCTCCTGGAGCAGGAGTTTGAGTCACTCCCTTTCTATCTTTTGGGGGTTCATGGAGACTTACCTGGTATGATAGACTTCATGACAGGCCTCCCAGGACAGAAGCCAGCAAGGTAGTCTGTTGCTTCATGTTTCTTTGCTTCTGTTTTTCTGCTCCTTGCCCCAGTTATTATAGACCTTGAAAGTAATCTTTATAAGTTGAAAAGTATTCATACCCAGTCCTTTTAATTTTGAATCTTGTTTTGTTCTCCTGGTTATTGGGATTTTATTCTGGATCTGTTTCTGACGGCTGTGGCCCCTGGCTGTGTTTTCACATTGGATGTTATGATTCTGTTGGATTCTGTTCTAGTTTTTTTTTTTTTTTTTT
>NW_006922309.1:38645-39423 GCF_000298275.1 Orycteropus afer afer | reverse complement strand
CAGAGGTAAGGTAGTTAATAACAGATTAATGTAAATCAGTCAAGGTGAATGGTACATGACTCTAAATGAAACTTCCAGGGTTTCTTTCATGATTTAAACTAGCTGGAACCTGCTGTAATGGGTATTGCTCTGACGGATCTGGCCTGGACCCCTGGCCAAATTTTACATTATCCCAAGTGTATGCTGAGGAGACCATTTTCTGAGGGGCAAATGGGGAGGAACAGAGTTAAGGTAAGGGTCTATAGAGTCCTGAAAGACACTCTTAGAAAAAGGTTGAGGTTGCCTGGAATAGAATCAGCTCCCTCTTCCTAGCCCTGGATCATCTGCACTATTTAAGGTTAAGAATATGGGGTTCTTTACAAAGAAACTGTCCCCTACTTCAAGGGTTCTTACTGTGAGACCACTGCTGAAATGGGACCTGTAGCTTGCTCTTCACTGGGGTTTAGTTCAGTGTTTGAAAGTTACTGAAGGCTGTGTTAGCACAGGATTTTATTACTGGTGAATTAAATTGTCCATTTTTTAGTATTTAGTGGTGTATATTTGGTTGAGCTTGGAAGGAAGGTTGGGCAATCCTACTTCTGTAGTGATACTGCCTCAGAAACCCAAGGAGGGGTCGCTAGGAGTCGGGGCCTACTCGATGGCAAACAACAACAACAACAACAACAATTTGGTTGAGAGGGAGCTCTGGTAGTGTAGTACCTAAGGCACTTGACTGCTAACCAGAGGGCTGGTAGTTCAAACCCACCAGCCACTCCTTGGAAGAAAGATGGGGCAATCT
>NW_006922309.1:13889-38545 GCF_000298275.1 Orycteropus afer afer | reverse complement strand
AAGATGGGGCAATCTGCTTCCATAGTGATTCTGCCTTGGAAACCCAAGGAGGGGTCGCTATGAGTCGGGTCCGACTCAATAGCACATAACAACAACAACAACGTTTGGTTGAGATGAAGGAAATTGAAATGTGTAAACTATATTGAATTCTGCACTGTTGGCATGTTATTCAGACTAGCCTTTGGCCCAAGGGGAGTTCCTTGGAAAGTCGGAGAGAACTCCTCTGCTGCCCCATCCAGACTGCGGCAGATTAGGATAAGAAGCTGCTTAATAGTCGGGACAGATGTGCCTAAATCCATGGCAGGTGTCAGCTTCCAGAACCAACCAAGCCTTTGTGCCATTATGTTATATACTCTTTAAGGCCCCTAAAGATGTTCCTTTTCTCAGGTGGAAATATATATAATATTTTCACTTTGTAAAACTGTATCTCTTAGGTTGAATGAGATAACTGATTGACAGGCAGAGTTTCAGAAATATGAACAAATATTATACAGATTTGTATTCTGAAAAAATGTATTACCTAAAACTGCTCTTTGGTTATTACTGCAATTCAGAAGAAAAAAAAAAAAAAAAAAAACTACATGGAAAATTCAGTTTCCCTCAAATTTTCTACAACTTACTACACATTTTTCTTTACACTTATTATTTGCAGGTATTAAAAACCAAGGCCAATAAAGTTCACTTCCTCTCAAACCTTCTACAACTTACTATACATTTTAAAATTTAATTTTTACTATATTTCATGTTCTGGGATGACCAGGCATCTACTTTAAGACAAAACTACTCTCTTTTCCCCCTATTTAAAAAAAAAAAAAAAAAAAAACTTATTACCAGTCATTTTACTTTCGCTCTTGCCTCCCTTTCCCAGAGATGTGTGTCTCTTTCAGCAGCACAGTCGTTCTCAGCCAGCAGTGAGAGAGAGCTGTGTCTCTAGAAGCTCTCCTTTTGAGCCTGGCAGAGTGGTCAAAGTAGACAATTATAGTATCAGAATTCTAAGCACCTGAAAGAGAGTGAACTTCCCAAAACATTACTTTGTGTTGTTCCCAATAGAAATACCCCAGGTGGATAACATTTACAATCAGGACTTTTTCACTTGCTCACAGCAAATTTCATCACAGAGTTTACAAAAACTTATGGTTAGAAAAGCCATACCAGGTAATTTACTACACCGCAGGCCACCCCCTGGCTTTTTTTTTTTTTTTTAATCATTATACTTTTTATATTTTGAAAATTAACATTCCCTTCACCATCAGTTTAAGATTAACCACACCCATGAAAACGTGTATGCCAGCTACTTCATGTCTTTATTTCCCCTCATTTAAATAGTTAATTTTTAATTTGCCCATTCCTATCAAACCGGTACTCTGAGGAGACAAGTATTGTCCTTTCTGTCTGGAGACTCTTCTGCTCTGCTTGGAAAATTCAGGTGTCTGGATCCATAAACAAGCAAAATCCAGCCCAGCTCACGTCATCAAATTGCAGCCGCTTAACACCAGTTCAGTGTCAAACATCTTTCTCTTCGTTTGGTCAGGTTCTGGTCAGCTCAGCTCTAGCCATCCCAACTAGGTTATGGGTACCAGCTGCCAAGTTTGGGAGTCACATTCTTCCCTTCACTTCAGACCAGCCAGCCCTTCCTCTTATCTCCAGCCTCTGTGGCTTAGGGTAAAGAGTACCAAACTCAGCCTGTTTTTTCTTTGTTGTACCTCCCCCATTTCCTCTCAGGTACACTCAGGTGGTCACATGTGAGTAACATACAAGTTTACGACTCACTGGTTTCCTTTAATTTTCAGTCCTAGAAAGGGTTTCTCTCATGGACCCTGACATTCCTGTCTGGATGCTCGAAATTCAAATAGTTAAACAGTTATTTTATTTTTGTCCTTTTTCAGCTTTTTATTCAAATGTAATTTTTCTGTTCCTTCAGTAGTACTGGGTGGGGTTCAGGTTTTCTATTTAAGCCCACTATATTCTACATAGGAGCTCTGGTAGCATAGTGGCTAAAGCACTTGACTGCTAACCAGAAGGCTGGCGGTTCAAACCCACCAGCCACTCCTCGGAAGGAAGGTTGGGCAATCCTACTTCCATAGTGATACTGCCTCGGAAACCCAAGGAGGGGTCGCTATGAGTCGGGGCCGACTCGACGGCACATAACAACAACAACATACTCTACACACAGAGTTTGAAACAAAAGCCTATGTTTCTTCTGGGAAAATTCTATTTCCCCTTTTAACATATCCATTCAAGTATTGGCTGAAAGCTGACTTACACATTCTCTGTTATCCACATACCTCACAATCATTTCCAATGTACAAACAAGTAAGAGAGCATTCAATAGCTATAGTACATTCAGATAAACACATAATCTAAAACACATAATCCTTTAAAAAACATTGCAGGCTCATTTTTTCACCTTGATTACCATTCCATTCTATGTATATGGTCTTGGGTTTTTGGTTGGGTGTAACAAAAAGCCCTAACCTCTGGATTGATTATCTTCTTCTTCTAATGCAGGTTTAGCCAGCATATACCAATTATAAGGACACAAAACTTCTTGAGAAATGATATCTATTAAGGTTTTTACATACGGTGCTGTTGGCCCATAGGTAGCAGCAGCTTGTTTCAAATATTTGAGAGTTTTAAAGTAAACACTTTATGTCCTTGCATTGGTTGATTAGTTTGCTGATTTATGTATTCTGTTTAGGGAAAGACAAAGACATGTTTTAATTCTAATGGAATGTTTTCATCTATGGCCCTCGCCTTTTGTACCATAGTTTGTATAGGTGATAAAGGAGGTGCAGTGGATGATAAACAGTTCACTTGCATTCCTGAGGGAGGGAAAGGGTCAAAAGGTGGAGGATAGTAAGTGCGGGCAGGCAGGGTTGCAGCTGAAACAGTCTGATGTAAAAACGGATTTTTAAAAAAAAGTTTTACCTGACTTAAAAATGGATTTAAGGAAGGATATAATTTCTCTCCCCTAACTTGTGAAGGTTCAGTTTTTCCAAATACAGTTAAGGGGTTCCATTCTGGTACAAAATCTTGGTTACTTAATTTCCAACCACATTTACATTTACTCGAAATTGTTGCACTGGTGCCATGCACACACACTCTTTACACACAAACAAATCAAGTAAATTCGAATCAAAATAAGAATGTTCCAGTTGTGGAGATGATTTCAATTAAGGTTACTTATTAAGGATAAAAATTTTAACTTCCTTGTCAGCTAGAAGCCAGACCAGAAACGGGGGATTTTGGACTAAGTTTAACTAAATATCATTCGAAGAACATAATTAATGTCACTGAATTTTACATGTAAAAACAGTTCAATTAGTCTATGTTGTTTCAATAATTAATTGAAAAATAGTGATCTGATAGAAGTCAAGGGTAAGGGTAAACTAAATGCTCAGGTATTTTTATTCCACACTACCAGTAACAGCAAAAAACTGAAAACAAGGCAAATTTTTAATGTTAGAATATTGATTAGTCAGTCATTGAAATTATTCTGACTTATACAAAGCCCTGAGGTACCTATGGCTGGATTTAATACCATAATTTCACCTGTAGGTTAGTCTAAAATTATTTAAAATATATCAGAGAGGGGTATTTTCCTTTATACATGAATGTCCCATATGTTTATAAGCTGGCAGTACTGTATTTGTAATTATTTTTACTAAGTTGCTCAAAGTTGTAATTTACCCAATATAAAACAGTCTATCAAATACCCTTAACTTAAGTGCAATCCTCTGAACTTACTTCCAGTTCCCTAATCCCTTAGGGTTTCAGTTAGCCAGACATAGTCGTTCACACATACATTAAAACACACCCTAACCTAAAATCTTAAATTCTTAATTTATTTACTCTAGTATTTAATCCTGAATTTGAAAGTCAGTTTAGATATTTACTAAAGTAAGAATAACAATAAAAATAAGTAAAATTTCACTTCCCAGGGTGCAAATTCTTGTAGGGTCCCTTGAGCAGCCAAATCAATGATCCATTCATTTAAACCATAAAAAATCCAAGTTTTTGGATAAAACCAATCGATATCTTCTAACAGACTTTGGATGAAATGCTTAAACCTCTCAATCCAATACAATATTTCAGAATTAGAACTCATTCGCTATGAGTAACAGAAATAACACAACCTAAGAGAAATTTTCCGTCCAGTTGTCCAGTCAGACGGGGCAACAGTCATAAGACTACAAGTCAAAAGCCCATTCAAAGGCAAAAAGGAAAAGAATTAAATGACAAAAAACACCGAGGGACAACATAACACAAAAAGGCAAAACACCTCCCAGATTCTAGTAAATTTCAGGGCCAGACTAGGTTCTAGCAAAGCACAGTTTCACTACCCAAACACAATATAAACTTCACATAAACAAACTTACACCAAACACTTAAACAAATTCAAGTGAAGCTTCAACGCAAAACAGAGTACCTATGGCTGTGGAGGTTCTCTTAATTAAGGTTATCAGCCAAAATCTCAACCTCTCTCATCCCAGCCCGGACCAGAGTGAGATACGTGTTTGGTTTCAGAATTATCAGATACTCTAGAGAAGATAGAACAGAAACTCTGGTAAAACAAGGTCAGTTCACCAACATTTTACTAGATCAGACTCCAGGAAAACAAGTTTTCACTGGACAGATTTTCTCAAGTAGCGTCCCGGTGAGAAAAAATCGGAGAAAGTTTATGATCGCGTCAGAACCTTTCTCTCAATCAACAGAGAGACCAGTCTTGCAGATTTACAGACTGACCTCCAGAGGAATCAGGTGTTTCAAACAAATCAGCTAAATTCCGCGTCTCCTGGCGGACACACAGTTGGAAAATCGGAGTTCCGGGGCCCTGGAATGTCTTCAGGGGGTGCCTCCCCTAGAGATCTTTTTCTCGCATGGGTGGCCACTTGGCAGAGGCACTGGGACACAGTGGCTATCTCGGATGAGCACCCAAATGTTATGGGTTCAGTTTAAATTAATAGCCACTATAATGTCCACTTTTGGGTCATAGAGTTTTATTTAGGCTAGCTGACTGCAGGGAGCTGAAGAGCGCTCCTATGGCTGCAGCAATGGGCCGGGTTTTAGGTAGGTTTTTGTAAAGCAGGCAAGCAAGTGATAATACAGAAGCAGAAGCTGCAGTTTCAAGGTCTTAGGCTAGGTGCTTCTGCACAGGCCTTCACTGAGGGGTGAGGGGACTTAGGTTTGATAACTACCCTGGAGTACTTGATCTAGCTCAGCTCTCCCCAGGGTACATGCTCTAGCACAGACCTTCATTGAGGGGTGATGGGGGTTAGTCCTGATAACCACCTCAGAGTATGTGCTTTAACACAGGCATTCACTGAGGGGTGTTTTAGTTGCTTAATATGCAAAAGGGGAGTACCCCTTAACCCATGGGGAGTGGAGGCAGGATAAGATGGTCACTTCAGTTACATAAAATGGAGTTTTAGCAAGATATTGCCAGTTATAGCTGGGCATTATAAAAATAGAGTTACAAAAGTGGAGTCACTCACTTCACCTGTAGAAACTTAATTCCCAGCTATGCAGAATTCCATTGGATTCATTCCCCAAAAGGGTGCAGATATTTTAAGACATGTTTTCTGCTGTTCCTAGTTTAATATTCTTGCTCTGAAATGGGGAGCCATTATTTTTAACTTTATTTCAGATTCTCCTGCTTAAATCTTCTTTATTTTACTGTGATCACTTTTATCCTTGGGTACTTCTCACATATTTAAAATATTAAATTTAAAAATATTTTAGGTTTAAGAAGCAATCAGAACTAGAAAACATTTTAGTTCCATTTATTTTTTGTTGCTAAATGTTGCTATGTTGTGTTGAATATCTTGTTTGCAATTTAAAATAAACATAGTTTAGTTATTTTCTACGGTATACTTAAAGTCAATTTCTAAATGGCAAGATATTGTCTACATGATTTTATTTTCTCTTTTTGTTTCCCTATGTGTTTTCTCCCTCGTGATTTTCTGTTATGGTAACTGGAATGATGTCACATAAAATTGATGACTATCATGATATGTCATGACATTTGGAGTACATTTTGCTATTTATTTGAACCTAGTTAACAAATAACACACACACAGAGAAAAGAAAGAAAAGCAAAATTGTCTATGAATCAAAAATTGAAGACATTAAAATCTAGCTCTGAAATAGGCTTAATATTGCTGCAAAATAGCTGCATGGTCTATTAACCTTTCTCTATAGCTTTTACTATAATTCAGTCTTCTGAGTGAAAAAAAAAAAAAAAGGATCTTTAGGAAACAAAAATGTTAGTCAAGACCTCTTGTAATTAACTATCTTAAATTAACCTTTGTGGTTTGACTAGTATTAACTCAAGCCCTGGAGGATGGCATTGCACATCATACAGAATTGAGATCATACAGTTTTAAATGCATCCATCTCTCATCACTAAACTCTTACCTTTTCATGTCCATGTTCCCCAATGCTACACACACTACCCTGTGTAGGGATGGATGGTGTTTTGTTCTATGGTACATAGGGTTGAATTGAGTCAGGGCCAATTTGACAGTACTTAGCAAGAACAATAACTCATATGCCCATTAATTACCAGATTATTTAGATAATTTTCTTCCTCTAACTTTCTTCTGTCTCTTCCTTTCCTCCATTTATTTCATTTTTTTAAAATTTTATATACATATTTTGTGGTAATGTTTTAAGAAATCTAAATGTAAAATTCTTGATTTTAATGGACTTAAAATGTAAATATCAACCATGGTATTATGTAAAAGATACATAATGGATCTTTAACTCAAATTTTCTACCAGCTTACTTGTATTATTTTGCATAATTCAATGTCTTCTGGTATTCTTTTTATTATTATTATTATTATTGACAACTATAAATAGAATGGGAGCTCTGATAGCATAGTGCCTAAGGCACTTGACTGCTAACCAAAAGGCTAGGGGTTCAAACCCACCAGCCACTCCTCAGAAGGAAGATAGGGCAATCTACCTCCATAGTGATACTGCCTCAGAAACCCAAGGAGGGGTGGCTATGAGTCAGGTCCAACTAGACAGCACATAACAACAACAACAATGGCATATGAGATTCCCAATATCTCCACATCTTCACAAGCATTTGTTATTTTCTGTCTTGTTGAACTTTGCTATTAGTCCTAGGGCAAGATGTTATCTCATTTTTGTTTTGATTTGCATCTCTCTAATGGTAGCATGGTGCCTAAAGCACTTGACTGCTAATCAGAAGGCTGGTGGTTCAAACCCACCAGCCACTTCTTGGAAGGAAGGTTGAGCAATCTACATCCATCGTGAAACTGCCTCAGAAACCCAAGGTGGGGTCAGTATGTGTTGGGTCCGACTCAATGGCACATAACAACAACAACGTCTAATGATTGTGAACATTTCTTCATGTGCTTGTTGGCCTTCTAAATATCCTGTTTGGTGTTGGTGAAGTATCTACTCATGTTGCATGCCATGTTTTAATTGGATTGTATGTCTTTTTGTTGTCGAGGTGTTGGAGTTTCCTATAAATTTTAGAGAGATGTCTCTTGTCAGATTTGTCATTACTGAATATTTTTTCCCAATTTGTAAGTTCTCTTTTTACTCTTTTAGAGAGGTCTTTTGAGGCAAATAAAAAATTAATTTTCAGTAGGTTCCATTCATCTAGTTTATCTTCTGCTGTTTGTATATTTTGGGTTATGCTTGATAGTCTATTTATGCCATAAATTATGGCCCCTAAGTTTGCTTGTATTTTTCCTTGTGAAATTTTATATTTTTAGGTTTCACATTTAAGTTTTTGATCCACCAACTACCAAAGCCAAATATGAGGAAACTGAAGATTTCTGCCAACTTCTGCAGTCTGAAATTTACTGAACATGCAATCAAGATGTGTTGATTATCATTGATGACTGGATTGCAAAAGTTGGAAACAAAAGAGTTCCTGGTAATTGGAAAATATGGTCTTGGAGATTGAAATAATGCTGGAGATTGCATGATAGAATTTTCTAAGACTAATGACTTATTCATTGCATATACCTTTCTTCAACAACATAAGTGACAACTATATATATAGACTTCACCAGATGGAATACACAAGATTCAGATTGACTACTTCTGTGTGGCAAGAGGCAATGGAAAAGCTCAGTATCTTCAGCTAAAACCAGGCCAGTGGCTGATTGTGCAATAGACCATCAACTACTCATATTCATGTTCAAGTTGAAGTTGAAGACAATTAAAACATGTCCATGAGAGCCAAAATATGACTTTGCATATATCCCTCCTGAATTTAGAGACCATCTGAAGAACTGATTTGTGGTAGTTAAGTTTGCGTGTCAACTTGGCTGGGCCTGGTTAAGTGGCTAGGCAGCTGGATGTAGTATTCCCCATGATGAGACTAGTAATTAACTATGGTGTAATCTACTGCGAGGAGCTGAGTAGCTGCCTTAGGACTGTGATCTGCTTCTCATATGTAAGAGGAAGCCTTGGGGAATGGTCTGTAGCTTATAGCACACTTGAACCTTGTATGTAGCTGTGTCATTGTTCAGTAGCCTGACATGCTCTACCAACCTTGGGACTTTCAATGGACTTAAATTAATGGTCTGCCATGTGGTTTGATAACATCGGTACTGTACCATTTTATTTGTCAACCTTGGGCTTGTTAGCCTCAGCAGCCAGTAGCTGCCTGAGTGAAGAGATGTCTCCAGCTTCAGTGGGCCAGGAGACAGAGGCAGAGCTGAAGCCCCAGGTGAAGGGGCTTTCACACAGCCCCTAGAGCCTGGCACTTTGAACTTGGACTTAAAGCCTACAAACTGTAAGAGAGTAAACTCCTGTTGTTAAACCCATCTCATTTGTGATATATTCTTCTCAGAGTGGTACTAGGTAACCAGAACAAATTTTATGCATTGAACACCAATGACCAAAAAACAGTGGAATTGTGGGATGATATAAAGAGCATTATCCATGAAGAAAGCAAGAGGTTACTAAAAAGACAAGAAAGGAAGAATAGACCAAAATGGATGTCAGAAGAGACTCTGAAACTTATCTTTGAGTGGAGAGTAGCTAAAGCAAATGGAAGAAATGACAAGATAAAAGAACTGAACAGAAGATTTCAAAGAGCAGCTCGAGCAGACAAAGCCAATTATTATAATGAAATGTGTAAAAACATGGAGTTAAAAAACCAAAAGGGAAGAATGCTCAGCATTTCTCAAGCTGAAAGAACTGAGGAAAAAAAATTTAAGCCTCAAGCTACAATATTGAAAGGTTCTGGGAACAAAATATTGAATGATGCAGGAAGCATCAAAAGAAGATGGAAGGGATACACAGAGTCACTGTACCAAAAAGAACTAGTTGATCTTCATCCATTTCAGGAGGTGGCATATGATCATGAATCAATGGTATTGAAGGAAGAAATGGAAGCTGCACTGAAAGAATTGGTGAAGAGTAAGGCTCCTGGAATTGATGGAATACCCATTGAGATGTTTAAACACACGGAAGCCATGCTGGAGGCACTCACGTGGCTATACCAAGCTATTTTTATGACAACTACCTGGCCAACTGACCGGAAAAGACCCATATTGGTACCCATTCCAAAGAAAGGTCATCCCATAGAATGAAGAAATTATCAAACAATATCATTAAAATCACATGCAAGTAAAATCTTACTGAAGATAATTCAAATAAGTTTTGCAGCAGTATATTGACAGAGAACTTTCAGAAATGCAAGCTGTATTCAGAAGAGGATGTGCAAAGTGGGATATCATTCCTGATGCTAGATCTTAGCTGAAAGCAAATAATTCCAGAAACATGTTTACTTATGTTTTATTGACTATGCAAAAGCATTCAATTGTGTAGATCATAACAAATTATGGATAACATTGAGAAGAATGGGAATTCTAGAATACTTGATCATACTCATGAGGAAGCTGTACATAGATCAGGAGGCTGTATTTGAACAAAACAAGGGGACACTGCATGGTTTAAAATCAAGAAGGGAGTGTGTCAAGTTGTATCCTGTCACCCTACTTATTCAACTTGTATGCTGACCAAATAATCAGAGAAGCTTGATTATATGAAGAAGAATGTGTCATCAGGATTGGAGAAAGACTCATTAACATCCTGAGAGACACAGATGACACAACTTTGCTTGCTGAAAGTGAGGATGACTTGAAGCACTTATTGATGAAGAATGAAGACTACACTCTGCAGTATGGATTATTCCTCAATATTAAGAAAACAAAAGTCCTCACATTTGATCCAATAAACAGCTTCACAGTAGATGGAGAAAAGATTGAAGTTGTCAAGCATTTCATATTACTTGGTTCTACAATTAACAGCGATGGAAGCAGCAGTCAAGACAACAGACAACATATTGCATTGGGCAAATCTGCTGCAAAAGAACTCTTTCAAGTGATGAAGAGCAAAGATGTCTCCTTGAAGACTAAAGTACAGCTGAATCCATGCCATGGTGTTCTGGTTACCTAGTGCCACTTTGACAAGAATATACCACCAATAGGATAGCGTTAACAAACAGATTATTCTCTCACAATTTGGAGGCTTTAAGTCCAAATTCAAAATGCCAGACTCTAGGGGTAGGCAAAGTCCCTCAACCTTGGGGTCCAACTCTGCCTCCTGCTCCACACCAACTGAAGCTAGAGGTTTTTCTTCACTCAGACAGCTGCTGGCTGCTGAGGCTGCCAAGCCCAAGGTTGACAAGTAAAAAGGCATAGTCCTGATGCTAGCAAACCACATGGCAGGCCATTAATCAAGTCTATTGTTAAGTCCCAAAGTCAGCAGAGCATAGCAGGCTGCTGAAAAATGACACAGCTCCATATAAGGCTCAAGTGTTCCATAAGCTAGAGACCATCCCCCAAGGCTTCTTCTTATACACAGGAAGCAGACCACATTCCCTAAGACAGCTACTCAGCTGCTCCCAGTAGATTCCACCATGGAGTTGATTACCAGTCTTATCATGAGGAATACTACATCCAGCTGGCCAGCCACTCAACCAGGCCTGCCAAGTTGACACATAAACTGAACTACCACACATGGTATTTTCATTCACCTCTTATGCATGTGAGAGCTGGACAATGAATAAGGAAGACCTAAGAAGAGTTTTGTTTTTTAGTTGTGGTGTTGGAGAAGAATGCTAAGAGTATCATGGACTGCTAAAAGGACTAACAAATCTGTCCTGGAGGAAGTGCAGCTGGAATGGTGAGAATGACCAGTCTTTGTCTCACCTACTTTGGTCATGTTGTCAGAAGGAACAATTCCCTGGAGAACTGTATGACGCTTGGTAAAGTAGAGGGTCCATGAAGAAGGGAAAGGCTCTCAATGAGATGGATAAAAACAGTGGATGCAACAATGGCTCACATATAGCAAGAATCGTGAGGTTGGCCCAGGACCAGGCAGTGTTTTGTTCTGCTGTGCATAGGGTCACTATGAGTTGGACATGATTTGACAACACCTATCAACAACAACAACAGTTCTTCATAGTATACTGATATTATTCTTTTTGTTTAAGTTGGTTCTGTTGTGATATCACCCAATTCCCTTCTTATTTGTGTTATTTGTATTCTCTTCCTCTTTTCTTTTGTTAAATTTGCCAGTGGTTTGTTAATTTTATTAATCTTTTCAAAAACCAGCTTCTATTGTTGTTATTAGGTGATGATGAGTCATCTCTGAGTCATAGTGACTCCATGTACAGCTGAACAAAACACTGCCAGGTCATGTGCCAGCTCCATGATCCCTGCTATACCCCACCAATGCAGGCACTGTGTAAATCCATCCTGTTGAGGGCCTTCCCCTTTACCAAGCCTGATATCCTTCTCCAGGGAGTGGTCTTTTTTGACAACATGACATGACCATCTTGTAGTCTTGTTGATTTTTTCTATTGTCTTTTTTTCCCGTTCCTTTTATTTCTGTTTGAATCTTTATTGTTTCTTTCCTTCTGGAAGCTGTAGGCTTTTTTTTTTTTTTTTTTTTGTGGCTCTTTTTTTGATTTTTAGAGAGTTGGATCGAGGTGTTTATTTTGGCTTGTTCTTTGATGTGTGCATTTATTGTTATAAATTGGTCTCTGATCACTGATTTTGCTCAGTCCCAAAAAATCTGGTATGTTTTGTTTCCACTGCTGTTTGATTCAAGGAATGTTTTAAGTTCATTTTCTATTTCTTCTATTACCCAGTCGTTTTTAATGAGGGTATTATTCAGTTTCAATGTGTTTATTCTTTTTCCATTCATCTTAATATTGTTGATTTCTAATGTTATAGCACTGTGGTCTGAAAGATGCTTTGTAATATTTCAATGTTTTTAAATTTATTAAGCCTTACTCAGTGGCCTGATATAGTGCCAAAAGGGCAAGGAAGCCACATCTTCTGACCTTCTCTAACCCCACAAGAGGAAGACAGAATCACCATCAGCAGCCTATTCCTGCAAGGCCAGACATGCTGCCTCACACCAGCCCTTTCACCAACCCTTACACCAACCATTCCTCCTGAAGCACCCACCACCTCTCTGCTGGGTTCAATAATTCACTGTAGTGGCCACACAGAACTCACAGATTATGGGGTTTACTAGGGAAGCAACAGGCTAAAATTCAAGTTCAGAAATGTACTCAGTCTGTCACAGCCAGCCATCTCACTTAGCAGCTGGCAGTCTCTCTCTTAGCAGCACATGTCTCTTGTGTGTATCTCTCTTAGCAATGTGTGTCTGTCATGTCTCTCAGTAGCATATGTCTCTCATGTCTCTTTCTCAGTAGCATGTGTCTCTCATGTCTCTCTAAGCAAGTGTTTGTCTTTCAGAAGCACGTTTTTCTCAGTAGCATGTCTTTCTCAGCCAACAATCAGAGAGACTCCTTCTGCCTCTAGGTGGGCTCCTTTTGAGCCTGGCAGAGTGGCCAAACTAACCAATTCCAACATCAGAATTCTATACACCTGAGAGAGAGTGAACTTCCCAGAAAATTACTTTGTGCTGCTCCCAACAGAAATACCCCAGGTGGATAACTTTAACAATCAGGAGCTACTCAGTTGCCCACAGCAAATTCCACCCACAATGGAGTTTACAAAGATTTATGGCTAGAAAAGCCAAACTATGTAATTTACTGCACTGTTCATAGGGTTGATCCTGGGGAATGTTCCATGTGCACTGGAAAAGAATGTATATTGTGCCATTGTTGAGTGAAGTACTCTGTAGGTGTCTGTAACATCAAGTTGTTGGATTGTATTCTTAAACTCTTCTGTGTCTTTGTTGAGTTTCTTTCTAGTTGTTCTATCTTTCATTGAAAATGATGTATTAAAGTTCCTACTCTGAGTGTGGAGTCATATATTTGTTTTTTCAGTACTGTTAAAAACTGCTTTATGTTTGGGGGTTCTTTAATTGGGTGTATAGTTACATCCTCTAATTCAATTAATCCTTTAATCATTATATGATGTCCTTCCTTGTCTCTTATAGTGGTTTTTGATTTAAAGTCAGTTTTATCAGAAATTAATATTGCCACTCCTGCTCTTTTATGGTTGTCATTTGCGTGATACATTTTTTTTTTCAAACCTTTGATTTTTAGTCTATTTATGCCCTTGGCTGTAAGGTGTGTCTCTTATCGATAGCATATTGATGGGTTGTTTTTGTACCTAGTTTGCAACTCTCTGTCTCTTGTGTGGTGCATTTAATCCACTTATATCCAGTGTAATTATTGAAAAGTATGAGTTTGTTGCTGTCATTTTGTTACATTTTTTCATGGTGTTGCTGATTTTTCTGTTCCATATAATTTTCTATGTTGACAGTTAGATAAGTAGAGATAAGTACTGATTTGGGTGAAGAGAAGGGCAATGTGTCAAATGTGAGTGATAAACATGGTGGCATTGAGGAAGAGGAAGACATAGAGATGTACATGGGAGGTACAGAAAACAAAGAGGGACCATTTTACACATACAGTACTGCATTGTCAGTGAAGAAAAACATGGTATAAGGGTATATAGGTGGGTGGACAGGATGAAATATTAGGTAAGTCTGTGAAGTGGGGAGTGTACCCAAAACCATGTATAAGGTTGGCAGATAATGTTCTTAAAAGTGTATTTGTGTGATGTGAATTCCCAGGTGTATAGTAGAGGTAACAAGGGACAAGTTTGTATTCACTTCTTGGTCACAGCCTGCTACCCAGAGAGACTGAGTAGTTGAACCTGTGAGTTTGGGACCATAGTCGCAAGCAACATCAAGCTCAATTGGCATAACATACTATACAAAACACTGTTCCATCTCCTACTTTGGCAAGTGGTGACTGGGATCTTAAAAGTTTGCAAGCAGCCATCTAGATGCAACGATGGGTCTCTCCTCATCCAAAGCAAAGAAGAATGAAGAAAACCAAAGATTCATGGAAAGAATTAGTCCTAGTGACTGGTACACCATGTGATCTGCAACCTATACCACTATGAGACCAAAATAACTAGATGGTGCCCAGCTACCACTGTCAACCACTCGGAGGGATAGCTACGTAGGAGATCCTGGATAAAGAGGGAGAACTATGTGGAACAAAGCTGAATATCATGTGGAGAAAAAAAAGGGGGGGGGGGCAGGTTCACTGCTATGATAGAGTCTGGTGGAACCACTGAGACTATGGCCCCTAGCTGCCCATCAGGTCTGGAATTGAACCCACACCTGTGGCTTCCAGACCAAAAAAAAAAAGAAAGACAGGCATAGGAGTTGAACATTTACCTGAGGTAGATACACTCCTAGGAAAGAAGTGGGAGAAAGAAGGGTTCTTTATGCACAGGGAGACAACTCAAGGGAGGAGGTGCATGGAGGGATGGACCCAGGGAAGAGGTGACTGTTGTGGGGAAGTGGGAGGGGAGCTGTTGCATTGTGGTGAATTGTGGTCGATGTCATGAGACAAAGTGTATGTGAACTGCTGTATGGAAAGTAAATTCGCTCTGTAAATTTTCACACAAACTACAATTATATATATCTATATCTATCTATCTATATGTATGTATATGTATATATGTGTATATATACATATATATGTATACACACACACACACACACACATGTGTTGCAGAAGAAAAATAATTTTCTATGCTGATCTCAGTTTTTTTATGCATTTCATTATCATTTCCTCCACTGCTATTATATTAGTAGTTGCTAAATATTTGTTCTTGTCCTCTTTTTTATTTTGATGAAAAAGTTTATCATTTTTTCTGTGAGGTTACCCTGTAATTTTTAATTTTCTTCCCACATTTAGAATAGTTCATTCTGTCTTGCAATTGTCTTGACTTGCTCACCATTTAGAAGTTCCATAACTACACTGTTTTTTTCCTCTTTTTGGTATGTGGTTTTCCTCATTTGCCAATTGATGTCTCTAGTGCCATGTTTACAGTTTTGCAACCTTAGTTTACTTTGTATATATCCATAACTTGGTTGGTTTCTGGATTATGTCATCATGTATGTTAATGGTCAGTTGTTGTTTGTTGTTGTTGGTTCTCTGCTCAAAGGTCTCCCTTTACTATCTCTTGTAAAGTTGGTCTGGTTTTAACAAATTCCCTGAATTTCTGCTTATCTGGAAATATCCTAATTTCACCATCATATTTGAGGGGCAGTGCTGCTAGATATATAAGTATTGCTTTGATTTTTTTTTTTTTTTCCTTCAGGCTTTTATATATACCATACAATTGCCTTATTGCCTGTATGGTGCTGAGAAGTCAGAGGTTAGCCTTATTGATTGCCATTTGTAGGTAGCTTTTCATTTTTCCCATGCTGCTTTCAGGATTCTTTCTTTGTCTTTGGTTTTGGTGAGTTAGATGATGATATTTCTTGGTGATTTTCTTGTAGGGTCTATCCTATTTGGGGTCTGTTGGACTTCTTGAATGGATATATTCTCATACTTCATCATGTCAAGGAAGTTCTCTTCCAACAAATCTTACAATTTTCTATGTAGTTTTGTTTGTCTCTTCCAGTTCTTGGATTCTGAATACATGTAGGTTGTTCCTCTCGGTGATATCACACATGAATCTTAGGCTTTCTTCATTTTGATTTATCTTTTTTTCTAATTGATCCCTTTCCAAAGAAGTATTAAGGTATTTGTCTTCAATCTCACAAATTCTGTCTTCCACATTTTTGATTCTACTCCTTTGCTCATTCAGTTTGTAAATCTATTTCTGAAAATTTGGTGTTTATCTTCTGGATTTCTACCTGTTGATTTTGTGCCATTTTTAATTTTTCATTTATTTTGTCATTTCACTCTTGTATTGTCTTCCAAAATTGTTCCAGGGTTTTGTCTGTGTTTTCCTTAAATTTTTCAGTGTTTTTCCTAGATCTTTCTCTTAATCTGTTGAAGGTACCTTAATACAATTCTTTTGAATTCCTTATCAGAGATTTCCAATGCTGCTTCTTCCTCAGTGATGTGTTCTTGGTCTGTATTTGTCCCTTGTTTCTATTGCTTTATATTGCTTCATTCTGTGAACCGCAATGATCTGTTGTCTCTGAGATATTGTGATGTTACATTTATATTTAATCAGTGAATTTATGTTGGAGTTATTCACCCAAGCTTTTTGTTTACTTTGTTTTGTTTGGATGTATCCAAGTAATCAGAGTACTTGTTCCTCCATTCATTACTTGGCAGCAATTATGCACTCACTACCTGTCTCCTGGTGAGTTTGATAGAGAATGAGAGTAGGTGTG
This sequence comes from Orycteropus afer afer, assembly GCF_000298275.1. Classification (NCBI taxonomy): domain Eukaryota; kingdom Metazoa; phylum Chordata; class Mammalia; order Tubulidentata; family Orycteropodidae; genus Orycteropus; species Orycteropus afer. The sequence continues at coordinate 21,908 of NW_006922309.1, read as the reverse complement.
CAGATCTCTGTTAGCTGTTTGTGAAGAGTAGTTAAGGGTGAGTCAGGCTTGTATTGACTGTCATGTATTGTTGGCCAGTTGGTGCAGAAGCAAGTGGTGGCCCTTACTCAATAGGTGGGGCTGCAGGAGGTGTGGGTATGATTGGGTCCTATGGGCACAGTTGAAGTCTCCCACAAAGTTAAACAAAGACAACATCAATAATAGCAAAAAAGTAAATGTGAGAACAAAAAATATATACCACATAAACACTCAGGAACAATCACCAAAAAGAGAAAGGGAAAAAAAAAAAAAAATGAGGAAAAGCAATAAATCAATAAATGAGATGAAGTATTTTAAAAAAATACTTTAAAAGAACAAATGAAATGTAAATAGAAAAAAAGAAAGAAAAACACAGTATTTGGGGAGGAGGGAATAAGAGATAAAGCTAGAGTAAGATAATAATGTGGAGAAAAATGGGAAAAATACAAAAAGGATAATAAGGGATGGGAAGAAACTCAAGAAAGTGAAAAAAAGGGAACCAGGAAAATGAAAAAGAAAAAAGCCCAAAACTAGAACTTATGAAGGGAAAAAGAAAGAGCAAAAATAAAAAGGAAGAAAAACAAAAACAAATAATAATTTTAAAACAAAGAAAAAACAAAAACAAAGCAAACAAAATTTGGGAAGGGGCAGGGCAGAGCACAGACTGGATGGAATTCCTCATGGCCTAGAAGGTGGGTGGACATGAGGGATGGTCATATCTCTGTTCACCAAGAGGTTATAGGGTATAAAAGTAACAAGGGGAATATCACACATTTCCAGTCATCAACCTTCAGTATGTACTTGCTTTCCTCAGCAAGCAGAGTCTGTACATAGGTCTCTGGAATCTGAAAGAGACTATTGTCACTTTAAATATCCAAAATGGGCACACTGCTTTTAAACATTCAAAATGGCTGTGCCATCCAGACAGGTGAACATCCACAGCTCAGTTTATCTCCTTCTTTGTTGTTTCCCTTGGCAAGCAGGGCTGATTTTTAGTTTAATTCTCAGATCCTAACACCACTTGGAAAGATTCAAACTATCCATGCCATCAGGATATCTGACAGTCTGCAGACCAGTTTGTCTCCTTAGTCACTGTTTTTATTCAGATTCTTCTACTAGTTGGTGTTTAATCCACTTCTGCATCCTTCCTTCCAAAGCTCAGGCCTCCAGGATTATCCTCTGTACATGTGTCAATTGACTACTCTTTTCTTTGTTGAAGAGGGTCTGTGTAGCTTGTCTATCCACCTTTCCACAAGTTCCCTTCATGTTTTTTTTTGCAACAGATTTCAGCAGAGTTTCCAGACTAAAGCAGAATGGGAAGAATGAAGGGGCCATACATTCCTCAAAAAAGTGGCCAGTGAAAACCTTATGAATAGCAGTGGAACACTCACGATATATCCCTGGAAAACTCTATGAATAGCCCTGAAACTCTATCTGGTTCCAGACAATTTTTAGGGAGCCAGAAGATGGGTCCCTCGGGTTGGAATGCACTGAAAATGCAACTGGGTAAGAGCTTCCCTTCTCAAAGCAGAGTCAACCTTAATGATGTGGATTGAGTAAAGCTTTCTGGACTTCCATTTGCCGCTGGGGCACAACTTAAAATGGAAAGAAAAAACTACAAACATCTATTGATAAATATACCTTGGGATGTACAAAGTAAGAATGTAGGAAACTAGGAAGTTGTCAGAAATGAAATGGAATGCATAAACATCAATATTCAAGACATTAGTGAGCTGAAATGAACTGGTTTTGGCCGTTTTGAATCAGATAACCATATAGTCTATCATGCCAGAAATAACAAATTGAGGAAAAATGACACTGAATTCATCATCACAAAGAATGTTTCAAGATGAATCCTGAAGTACAATGCTGTCAGTGATAGGATAATATCCATATGTCTACACAGAACACCAGTTAATACTACTATTTTTCAAATTTATGCACCATCCACCAAAGTCAAAGATGAGGAAATTGAAGATTTTTACCAACTACTGCAATCTGAAATTGACTGACCATGCAATCAAGATGTATTGATTATTACTGGTGATAGGAATATGAACATTGGAAACAAAGAAGAATCATCATAGTTGGAAAATATGGCTTTGGTGATTGAAATGACACCAGTTACCTCATGAATGAATTTTGAAAGACAAAGAACATAGTCATTGCAAATATCTTTTTCAACAACATAAATGATGGCCATACACATGGACCTCGCCAGACAGAACACACAGAAATCAGATTGACTATGTCAGTGAAAAGAGGCAATGTAAAAACTCAGTATACAAGATCAGGAACTGGCTGTGGAACAGACCATCGATATCAATTGCTCATATGCAAATTCAAGTTGAAGCTGAAGAAAATTAAATCAAATCCTCAAGAGCCAAAATATAACCTTGTATCTCATCTGTATTTAGAGGCCATCTAAAGAACAGTGAGTAAGCAGAGTCAGGGATCCAGGTAAGACTGAGGACCCAGGCCACACCACTTCTGAGTGGCAGGAAAGAGGCTGGGATCTATGGAAGGGGAGGGTGGGAAGGGTGGAGAGGTTTTGAACAGCCCAGGGAGACAAAGTTGTCTGTCAGTTTGCCCTATTGTGGGGCATGTTGCTGTGAGGCTTGAGGCTGTGCCATTGGTGTCTGAAACCCAGAAGGGTTGCACATGGTGCACAGGTTTCAACAACTTACAGGATGAGACAGACTAGGAAGAAGGAGGACACCATCTACTTCTTAAAGAATTGGCCAGGGAAAACCCTAGGAATAGTGGAGAAACTGACTTATACATTACTATGCAACTTTTTGAATAGACAGAAAACCTTGTCTGATACAGTGCGGGAGGATAAGCCACTTAGGTTGGAAGGCTCTCTGCATCATCAGAGTGGAACTAGCTTTAATAGTATGGATAAGTAAAGCTTTCAAGACCTTCATTTGCTGACGTGGTGGGACTCAAATGAGGAGAAACAGCTGCAAACATCCATTAATAATCAGACAATGAAATGCACAAAGCATGAATCTAGGAAAACTGGAAGATGTCAAAAATGAAATTGAGCACATAGGCATTGATATCCTAGGCATTAGTGAGCTGAAATGGACAGATTTTGGCCATTTTGAATCAGACTACCATGTGGTCTACTATGCCAGGAATGACAACTTGAAGAGGAATTGTGTGGCATTCACCATCACAAAGGATGTTTCAAGATCTGTCCTGAAGTACAATGCTGTCAAGGATAGGATAATATCCATACACCTACAAGGAAGACCTGTTAACATGACTATTATTCAAATTTATTCACCAACTACCAAAGCCAAAGATGAGAAAATTGAAGATTTTTATCAGCTTCTGCAGTCTGAAATTGACTGAAAATGCAAACAGAATGTGTTAATTATCACTGGTGACTGGAATGCAAAAGTTGGAAACAAAGAAGAATCACCGGTAGTTGGAAAATTTGGCCTTGGTTACAGAAATGATGCTGGAAATCACATGTTAGAATTTTTCAAGACCAATGACTTATTCATTGCCAATACCTTTTTTCAACAACACAAGCAGTGGTTATACACGTGGACTTTGCAAGATGGAATACACAGGAATCAGAGTGACTATATCTGTGGTAAGAGGTGATGGAAAAACTCAATGTCTTCAGCCAAAAGGTGGCCAGGAGCTGATGGTGGAACAACCCATCGACTGCTTATAAGCAGTTCAACTTTAAGTTAAAGACAATTTAAACAAGTCTATGAGAGCCAAAATATGATCTTGAATATTTCCCTCCTGAATTTAGAAACTATCTGAAGAATAGATTTGATGCATTAAACACCAATGACCAAGAACCAGAATTGTGGGATGACATCAAGAACAACATACATGAAGAAAGCAAGAGGTCACTAAAAAGATGAGGAAAGAAGACAAGAATGGATGACTAAAGAAACTCTGAAATTTGCCATTGAGCAGAGAGTAGCTAAAGCAAATGGAAGAAATGACAAGATAAAAGAGCTGAACCAAGGATTTCAAAGAGCAGCTCAAGCAGACAAAACCAATTACTATAATGAAATGTACAAAAACTTGGAGTTAGAAAACCAAAAGGGAAGAACATGCTCAGCATTTCTCAAGCTGAAAGAACTGAGGAAAAATTTAGGCCTCAAGTTGCCATACTGAAAAATTCTATGGTCAAAGTATTGAATGATGCAGGAACCATCAAAAGAAGATGGAAGGAATACACAGAATCACTGTACCAAAAAGAGCTGGTCGATCTTCATCTATTTCAGGAGGTGCCATGTGATCAAGAACTGATGATACTGAAGGAAGAAGTTGAAGCTGCACTGAAGGAATTGGTGAAGAACAAGGCTCCAGTAATTGATGGAATACCCATTGAGATGTTGCAACAAACAGATCCTCCACTGGAGGCACTCACTCTGTTATGCCAAGAGATTTGGAAAACAGCTACCTGGCCAGCTGATGGGGAGAGACCCATATCTGAACCCATTCCAAAGAAAGGTGATCCCACAGAATGTGGAAATTATTGAACACTATAATTAATACATACATAATTAATATTGCATGCATGCAATGAGCTCTTAACCACTGTGCCACCAGGGATCCTGTAGGGGGTCCATATAACAGTTAGTCAACTCCTGACCCTGAATTGTGAATAGCTCATCATTCATAATTACCAAGGGCCTGACAACAATTGCCTTGGCTGTGTATTTTATTGACTATGATATTTCAGTCATTTAATGGGGAGACTGGGTTTCACACCAGTTCATTCACAGATGCTAAGTGACTCAAGTTCACAAGATTGTAAGTAAAATAAAATGAACATATGGAATTTGATCTCTGAATAGATTCCCAGCCTCACACTTCTAGATTTAATATTCATTTTTATGTTATAGATAATGTCTAGGGGAGATAACGAAACATGGGCAACACTGTCAGTGTTATGTTTTTTTAATGATGCTAGTTTTGTAATTTTAATAATCCAATAGATTAAATTCCATTCACATTTACTTTTTTTCCAAGAAAATATTTACAAGTCTGTGGCAGAATATATAAAGTAGAAGTCTGTTTATGATAAAGTGAAGATGCTTATTTACTTGTCTTTTTGTTATGTGGAAGAAAGGGAAAAGAGTGCTATTACAACAAGATGAATAACCTAAGACGTTTCTATGACTACAAAAACAGACATATGGAGCAGGTCCTGTTGTTCAGACATTTGACAAAGTAATAGACAAAAAGGAAAAAGCACATTCCAAGCAGAAAAGTTAGTTTGAACCACTTAAACAGAACACTGAACAAGTTGAATACTTATGATTTATTTCTGAATAAGTCATAGTTTTAATTGAAGTATTGTTGTTGTTGTGTGACAGCGACTCAGTTCCAACTCTTGGTGTCCCGAAAGGACAGAGAATTACCATTCCATAGGATTTTCTAGGCTGTAATCTTTACAGGAGCAGATCATTAGGTCTTTCATCCTGTAGAACCTCTAGTAGGTTTGAACCATTGACCTTTTCGTTGATAGCCAAGTGCCTAGCCATTGTACCTCCAAGGCTCTCGATTGAAGTATTGGCATCAGTTGAGTACAGATAATCTTATTTTCATTTCACTCTTATGAAATGTATGCAGAGTATTTACTTTTAATTCATTTATTGATAATGCACTATTCTGTATATGGAGTTCACAACTTGATATTTAATCTGTACAATTAAGTTTACTGTTGTATCCACTGTTGTGATCTTTCCAAAAAGTTACAGATTTAGAGCTTGTACATTTATGAGAAATTTGTGTCACCTAATTTGGTCATGTTGTCAAAAAAGGAACAGTCCCTGGGGAAGGATATGATACTTGGTAAAATGGAAGGTCAGATAAAAAGGGGAAGACTCACAATAAGATGGATTGCATCTGTGGCTGCAATGATGGGCTCAGGTATAGCAGCAAGGGCTCTGAAAATGGCCTAGAAACTGGCAGTGATCTGTTATATTGTACATAGTGTCACTATGAGTTGGAATTGATTCAAAGGCACCTAAGAGCAACATGTTTATATATATATATACCCATATATGTATAGGAGCGCTAGTAGCATAGTGCCAAAGGCACTAACCAGAGGCTGCCTGGCGGTTCAAACCCACCAGCCACTCCTCGGAAGGAAGGTTGGGCAATCTACTTCCATAGTGATACTGCCTCAGAAACCCAAGGAAGGGTTGCTATGAGTCAGATCCGACTCAATGGCACATGACAACAACAACAACAAAACAAAACAATAGATATATACACACATACACACACATATATATACATACATATATGTATGTATGTATAAATATTCAAGGGAAAAGAGAAAACTCTTAAATCTATTTATTTTATTTGTTATTTGTTTTATCCAATTTGTTTTATTTGACTGTCTAGTGAGTTTTTCAATTTCCTGAAATCTTAACCCCCCTTTTTCATTATTTTTTTCCACAACTATTATTGAGTTTCTCATAATCATTTGAGGGCTAAATAAACAGCAACAACTAACATACAGAACACAGTAAAAACTCCTCACAAAGCACATGTTATAATGAAACTTACATGATCATTAAGAGTGTTGCTACTTTTATAGCATGTTTTGCTAGGATAAAAATATATGAAAGATAGTTTTTCTTTGCAGGGATTGAAGTACAGAATGAGAATTTTCATAAATTTTGAGATACTCTCTTACTGAGATAATAATAAATGTGAGATCTGGATGGTGATGTGGATAAAGTAGTATATTTGCAATGAAACAGCCAGGGTTTGAGTGCAGGCTTCAGTGTTGTAGTTGTGGTTAGGTGCCTTGCAATCAATCCCTACTCCTAGTGAACCTGTGTATAACAGAATGATACACTGCTCAGTCCTGCATCAACCTTAAAATTGTTGCTATATTTGAGACCATTGTTGCAGCCACCGGGTCATTCCAGCTCATCAAGAGATTTCCTCTTTTTCACTGAGCTTCTATTTTATCAACGAGGTCCTTCCCCAGGGACGGGTCCCTCCTGATAACATGACTACAGTTGCAGAGACAAATTCTTGCTATCTTTGCTTCTAAGGAGAATTCTGCCTGTATTTCTTCCCAGACAGATTTCTGCTTCTGGCATCCATGGTATATTCAATATTCTTCTCCAACGCCACAATTCAAATCCATGAATTCTTCTTCAGCCTTCCTGTCCACCTGTCACATGCAAAGGAAGCTATTGAAAATATCGTGTGTTGTGTCAGGCAGACCTTAGTCTTTGAAGTGACATCTTTGCTCTTTAAGAATTTTAAAAGATCTTTTGCAGCAGGTTTGCCCAGTGAAAAGATTTCCTCACTGCTGCTTCTATGGGCCTTGATTATGGATGTAAGCAAAATGAAATCTTTAAAATTTCAATCTTTTCTATAATTATGATATAACTTATTGGTCCAGTTCTGAGGAATTTTGTTTTCTTTATGATGAAGTATAGCCCATACTGCAGGCTGCAGTCTTTGACCTTCATTGGTGTTTGCTTAATGTCCTCTTTGCTTTCAGCAATCAAGGTGTGTCACCAGCATATTGCAGGTGATTAATGAATTTTCTTCCAATCCTGATGCCACATTCCCTTCATATAGCTTAGCTTCTCAGATTATTTGCTCAGCATACAGATTGAATAAGTATGGTGAAATTATACTCTCCCGATACACACCCTTCCTGATTTTAAACCATGCTGTTGTTGTTGTTGTTGTTATGTGCTGTCGAGTCAAACCCGACTCATGCAGTATCCCCTTATTCTGTTCAAATGATAGCCTCTTGGAATCTTTACTTCCCACATGATCAGAGTTAAGTGTTCTGGAACTCATATTCTTCACAATGTTAACCACAATTTGTTATGATCCACACAGTCAAATGCTTTTGCATAGTCAATAAAACACAGGTCAGCATTGTCCAAGTATCCTCTGCTTTCTTCCAAAACATCAATCTGACTTAAGCAATGATATCCCTTGTTCCATGTCCTCTTCTGATCTGGCTTGAATTTCTGA
>NW_006922309.1:8655-9524 GCF_000298275.1 Orycteropus afer afer | reverse complement strand
TCCAAAGTGAAGTCTCAGACCAGCAAGTTCATTATCACTTGACAACTTGTTTGAAATGTAAATGATCAAGCCTCACCTTCAAACTACCATGTCAGAAACTCTGGAAGTGGATCAAGCAATTTGTTTCACAAGCCTTCCCTGTGATTCAGATGCACTCTCAAATTTGAGAACCATTAATCTGTGGTATAAAACCTAAGACACACATACACCATGCAGACCCTAGATTCCTGGGCTATTGTCTGTTTGCTGCTTCTCCTTGAAATAGTCTGCTAATCGAAATTCCTCAACTCAGTCAGTTAGATTTGGTCAGATCTCATTTCCACAACTTGTTGCCTATTTTCCAGACTCCTTATCCTCCTATTCTGCTAACTCTTGGTGTATAACTCTAAAATCCATTGGCCCACTGAGTTCATTAACAACAATTTCTCCATCTCCTCAAAATTGCATGCTTTTTGGCCAGAATGAGATTGTTATTCATTTTAGTCTCCTGAAAGTTTAAGCAACAGTTTGCACATAATGAATGCTCAATAAGTAATTTTTCCACTCTATTTAAAATTACAAAAAGAAGAAGGAGATCTGGTGTTGCAATGGTTAGAACATCTGGCTGTTAACCAACAGTTCAGTGGTTCAATCTCACTAGTTACTCTGCTGGAGAAAAATGTGGCAGTGAGATCTGGAAACATATGGGGAAATTCTGCTCTGTCCTAAGGGTTACTATGAGTCAGAATTAACTTGTCAGCAAAGGATTATTAGGCTTATTTTAAAAAAGAAATAAAGCAAACAATGACTAAGAAGAGTACAGCACTATGCTTCCTGGGACCTCATAATGGCACCCAGGGGGGAAAAAAAGTGTGTGTGTGTATATGCCT
>NW_006922309.1:6711-8420 GCF_000298275.1 Orycteropus afer afer | reverse complement strand
GGCCTTTCTTGATGACATGTCCAATATGAGCAAGATGAAATCCCACCATCTTTGCTTCTAAGGAGTACTCTGATTGCATTTCTAAGTCTTATTTATTCATTCTTTTGCTGGTCCATGGTATATTCAATATTCTTCACAATTCAAAGGCTCAATTATTCCTTTGATTTTTTTTTTTGTTTTCCACTTTTGCCATGCATATGGGGTGATCGGAAAGACTATGGCTTGGATCAGGTGCACCTTAGTCATCAAAGTGATACATTTGGTATTTAAACTTTAAAGAGGTGTTTTGAAGCAGAATTTGCCAGTGCAGTAAGGCTTTGGATTTCTTGACTGCTATTTCCATGGATATTGACTATTGATGCAAGTAGAATGAAATTATTAACAAAAACAATTTCTTCCCCATTTTTAATGTAACTGACCATGTACCAACTGGCACTACTGGTTTATTTGTCCAGTTGTGAAGATTCATGTAGGACTTCATGTTCAAGTGTAATCCATTGTGTTAAGCTGGGTTCTCTAGAGAAGCAAAACCAATAAAGATGTATATTTATACAGAAAGAGAGAGAAAAAAAATATCTTAGGAAAATGGCTCATACACTTATAGAAGCTGGCAAGTCCAAATTCTTGGATCAAACATCAAGCTGGAGGCTTTTCCTGACTCATGTAACTGCAGGGGCTGACAAGCACAAGTTTGGTAGGCACTGTACTCACTGTTGACTCCAACAAATAATGAATCCAAAATCTCTAGGCCTAATAGTGGATTGTTTGCTCATGGACAGTTGTAGCCAACACAACAGGATCCAGATCCACAGAACAGTGTGTCATTTTCCCAGGATGTCTGTAAATATATTGGAAGTAGGCTACTCCCCTAGGGAAACTCCCTTCCAATGGATTAACTGCTCAAAACATATAAATCCAATTTCATCATGGGAATAACCTACATCACAACTGTGTAAACCACTCAGAATTGTGGTCCAGCCAAATTGACACAAAGCTCCAACTATCACATTCATACTAAAGGCTATAGAATAAATGTACCACTTTCTAGACCATCACAAAACATCACTTAAAAAAGGTAAAAATTATAGATCTTATATATTCTCTTTCAAGTTTAAGCCATCAAGCAAAATTGGTTAAGAAAGGAAGAACATCACACCTGACTCTCAGCACAATGTGACTTGGGAAGAAATTCACATAAAGTGCTCCAAATATAAGATGATCAGAGTGTACCTTATTTTTTTCCAAAGTAGAGCATAGACAATCTTGATGTTGAATCATTCTTGGAAGCTGAAATGTCATTTTCGTAAAATGGGAGAGAATGGTTATGCATGAAAGAATAATAAAGCAAGAAGAAAATTTATTGATTAGGTAAAAATAGTGAAGGTCCAGAGACTATGTGGAAGTTCTGACTTTTATGAGGAAGCAGGTTATTTCCCCATTGAACCGAGATGTAATAGAAAGATTATTCAGTACAGTAAAATGCTCGGTACAGCCTTCCTGGCCACAGTCTTTTTGACTCTCACAAGATCATTGCCTGTAAATGTGCAAATGAGATCTTGTGATCCACCAAGGGCATTTGATAGCTTGCTAATGATGTAAATAAAGTTCATGGCACCCTTCTATACATGGGGCCATGTGAATAAGGTGTATAGAATCCTAATGTGGGGATTGTTCAGTTTTGCCATCCTACTGGGCTTAAAATGAACCAT
>NW_006922309.1:4780-5461 GCF_000298275.1 Orycteropus afer afer | reverse complement strand
GAAGGAAGGTTGGGCAATCCTACTTCCATAGTGATACTGCCTCGGAAACCCAAGGGGGGGTCGCTATGAGTCAGGTTTGACTCGACGGCACATAACAACAACAACAACATATAAAGAAAGACAAAGGGAAGGGAGACATTTGTAATCTAGGCAGCTGTTTGGTCAACTCCAGTTGGCTCTGTGATTAGTCAAGCCAGAGTATGGTCTCATCAATAGTAAGGAAGATGAAGGGAAAGGAAGAAGGTTATATAGAAATGAGAAATAGTATCTGAGCAAGACAGCAAAACTAGGTGTTTTTCCTCCTTCCAATATAGAATCAAGTATGGTTAGTATTCCCACTGCCACTTCCATTCCATAAATAAGTATAATGTAATAGAGAAAGAGATTACATACCAAAATATGTTATTTATTTATTTATTTTTCCTATGCCTAAGGCATTTGACTGCTGACCAGAAAGCCAGCATTTCATACCAACCAGCCACTCCTCAGAAGGAAGATTGAGCAATCTACTTCCATAGAGATACCACCTCAGAAACCCAAGGAGGGGTTGGTATGAGACGCGTCGACTCAATGGCCATGAGTTTGGTTTGGTTTTTGGCATATAATAATAAAAGGAGCTCTGGTGGTGTCGTGCATAGGGCATTTGGCTGTTATCCAAAAGGTAAGTTGAACTCACCAGTT
>NW_006922309.1:909-2165 GCF_000298275.1 Orycteropus afer afer | reverse complement strand
CCACACACTGATGTGGGTAGGGGGAGGGAGACACGGGAAGGATCTGTGCCCACCATGATAACATTAGGAAATGGGAGGACACCGAGTTGTGCACATAAGAGATAAACGACAGATGCTAGTACCAATCAATGTGTCCACAATACCGCATTGCAATTAACACCAAACACCGGGTTACAGATAAACACATAAACACCTGGGATGATCAGACAGAGGTTAGTGGACTAAGGATAGATTCAGCTAAGGCTAATCTTGCACAGACAACAGTGATACAAAATACCTGCAGTCCTTACAGAAACAATAGAAGATAGACACAGAACAATCCACCACAGACACCCAGACACTGTGGGAGAGAGATCCATCTCAAGACCATAGTACTGGGGGACATCAGACTCCATTGATACAACAAAATAAATAAAAGCCTTGCTCCACATCCTACATTTGTGAGTAGTGACTGGGGTCTTAAAAGCTTTCAAGCAGCCATCTGAGATGAAGCTAGTGGTCTCCTAGCCTTGGAATCACAGAAGAATGCAAAAAAAAAAAGGCATTTGGAAGCAATCAGCCCTAGGTCGCTTTGGCCCTCAAGACTAGAAGAACTAGATGGTTCCTGGCTACCAATGCCAACCACTCAGGAAAGGATCAAATCTGGAGATCCTGGATAGAGTGGGAGGGAAAACATGGAACAAAATCCAAAAACTCAATAATACCCAGAATTACTGGTCAGATGAAATCTGGTGAGACTCTCCCAATACTATGGCCTGGAATACATTCTGTGCCTGGAATAAAATGCACCTCCAGGGCCTGGCTCTCAGCCCAATGGTTAACAAGATGTACATGCAGACTACTCAACCCAGGATGACGCACCCACGTACTCTATGGTAATACATCCCTTAAAGAAATGGACCATGGGACACACCAGAGGACCAACACTCAAATGGATGAAATGCAGGACAAACAGGAGTGCATAAATATGAGGGGCACAGGGGGAGAGTTACAGCGTAGGGAGGGGAGGAGACTGGGTTAAGGTTGGACATGGTAAATGGGGAATGAAACTAAATGTGCATGTAACGTTGAATGTAAAACAAGCTCTTAAATTAAAAAAAGAAATTGTTTTGACATGGCAGATCAGAGACATAGGGAAGTTAGAGTTTACCCATTTCCCATATTTTATCTTTGGAGTTAGTCCTCATATATCTTCTCAGTGATCTAGTGTATTCTAATTTCTGTATGTTTGAATATTTTAAAATCACAGAATTTTC
>NW_006922309.1:0-516 GCF_000298275.1 Orycteropus afer afer | reverse complement strand
AAAACTCAATAATACCCAGAATTACCGGTCAGATGAAATCTGGTGAGACACCCAATATTATGGCCCTGGAATACATTCTGTGCCTGGAATAAAACGCACCCCCAGGGCCTGGCTCTCAGCCCAATGGTTAACAAGATGTACATGCAGACTACTCAACCCAGGATGACGCACCCACGTACTCTATGGTAATACATCCTTTAAAGAAACGGACCATGGGACACACCAGAGGACCAACACTCATATGGATGAAATGCAGGACAAACAGGAGTGCATAAATATGAGGGGCACAGGGGGAGAATTACAGCATAGGGAGGGGAGGAGACTGGGTTAAAGTTGGACATGGTAAATGGGGAATGAAACTAAATGTGCATGTAACGTTGAATGTAAAACAAGCTCTTAAATTAAAAAAAGAAATTGTTTCGACATGGCAGATCAGAGACATAGGGAAGTTAGAGTTTACCCATTTCCCATATTTTATCTTTGGAGTTAGTCCTCATATATCTTCTCAGTGATCTA
>NW_006922308.1:1046792-1048237 GCF_000298275.1 Orycteropus afer afer | reverse complement strand
GACGAAGTACAGACAGAATTCCCCTTGGAAGCGAGAATGGCCAGACTTCATCTCACTTACTTTGGTCATGTTGTGAGAAGGGACTATTCTCTGGAGAAGGTTGTCATGTGTGGTAGTTAAGTCTGTGTGTCAATTTGGCTGGGTCTGGATGTAGTATTCCCCATGATGAGACTGATAATCAACTCCAAGGTGGAATCTACTGTAAGCAGCTGACTAGCTGTTTAGGGATGTGGTCTACTTCCTGTATATAAGGAGAAGCCTTGGGGAACAGTCTCTAGTTTATGGCACACTTGAACCCTGCATGCAGCCGTGTCCTTGTTCAGCAACCTGCTGTGTTTTGCCAACCTTGGGACTTTCAATGGGCTTGAATTAATGGCCTGCCATGGGGTTTGTTAACATTGGGACTGTGCTTCTTTAGTTGTCAGCGTTGGGATTGTCAGTCTCAGCAGTCAATAGCTGTCTGAGTGAAGAAAAGCCTCTAGCTTCAGTGAGCTGGGAGCAGGAGGCAGAACTGAAGCCCAAGGTCGAGGGGCTTTCACCCAGCTACTAGAGCCTGACACTTTGAACTTGAACTTAAAGCCTCCAAACTGTAAGAGAATAAACTCCTGTTCAAGTCATCCCATTTTTGGTATATTCTTGTCAGAGTGGCACTAAGTAACCAACAGAATATTGCACCAGGACTGGGGTGCTGCTCAGACAGATACCTAAAATGTGGAAACAAGAGTGGAGTGTGTCCCTGGAAGAGAGACTTCAGCATGCAGCATGAAAGAGATCAGGAGCAGAGCCAAGAGACTGGCATGAGAGACAGCAGGAGCAGAGCTGACAGATGTGGCATGAGACCATCAAAGCCTTACCAGCTCACAGAGGAGAAAGCTAGATGCCTTTGGGTAGGTGACTTCCTACTGGAGTGGGTTGCTTTTGGGTGTTAATTGGTAGAAGAGACTGACATGAAATGGAGTAGCAGGTTGGCCAGCCCATGGTGCAAGAAAGCTGAGTGCTTTTTGGGCAGGAAGATTCCCTGCAGAGTTGGCTGCCTTCGGCATTAATCGGCAGAAGCAGAGAGACTAGGGAAATGGGAAGCAGAACTACCTCAGGTTCAAGGGTAAGACCATGGCCTCTGTGGGTGGAACCACCATAGCCCTCTAGGTTTCAAAGAATTAGACCTTCACCAACTTGGTTCTGGTGTGTGGGGCTGCTCCTTCACGGGAGTCAGTAGGATGGAACCATAGCTGCTGCCCAAGAGAGAAGGGGCAGGGTTACAATACCCAAGAGGTAGAGAAATGGGGCCTTCTAGGCCAAGGGGTTGAGGTAACCACTCAGGCACTAGTGGATTAGAGCTACCCAGTGAAGGAGATCTGTACAGATGCCACCTATTGAAGATCTGTACAAGTGCCAAGTTGAAAAGGGGTGGAATTGTGGTAGTCCAGTGTGTGTGTCGACTTGGC
>NW_006922308.1:1045316-1046422 GCF_000298275.1 Orycteropus afer afer | reverse complement strand
CTTGAGACTTTCAATGTACTTGAATTAATGGCCTGCCATGTGGTTTGGTAACATTGGGACTGGGCCGTTTTTCTTGTCAAACTTGGGCTTTTCAGCCTCAGCAGGCAGCCGCTGTCTAGCTTCAGTGGGCTGGGAGCAGGAGGCAGATCTGGATGAAGTCCAAGGTTGAGGGTCTTTCTCCCAGCCCCTAGAGCCTGGCACTTTGAACTCGGAGTTGAAGCCTTCAGCCTGTAAGAGAATAAACTCCTTCTTGTTCAAGCCATCCCGTTTTTGGTATATTCTTGTCAGAGTGGCACTAGGTAACCAAAACATCACACTTGGTAAAGTAGAGGGTTAGTGAAAGAGGGGAAGGCCCTGAACAAGATGAACTGACACAGTGGATCCAGTGATGGGCTCAGGTATAGTAGGGATCATGAGGCTGGCATAGGACTGGGCAGAGTTTCATTCTGTTGTACATAAGGATACTATGGGTTGGAGACATCTCAATCCCACATAACAATAACAATAACAACAAAGAATCAACATTTTTCAAGGTGATGGGAAAAACATTCACTAATTTTATATGGCAAGTAAAGACAACTTAGGTAAGAAAGGCACTGATAAAATAGAATAATAAAGTAGCAGGTCTCACACTCCTGGATCTCAAAAGCTACAATATCTCCATTACAGTCAAAACAGCCCAGTGTTATGATAAGGAGAGACAGTTAGACTAATGGAACAGAATTGAAAACCCAGAAGTACAGGGCTGAAACCCACTCAATAGAGAAAAAATAATTTCTTTAACAAATAGTTCTGCCAAATTGTGTATTAATTTGAAAAAAAAAAAAAAAATTGAACCAGATCCATACCTCACCAAGTAAGAAAACTAACTCAAGATGGATCAAAGTCCTAAATATAAAACGTAAAACTATAAAGATAATCAAAGAAAAAAAAATAGAGGCAAATATAGAGGTCCTTATTTGTGGCATAAGTTAACTATCAAACATAACTAAAAATGTGGTCATTTGACTGCTAACCAGAGGCTGCTGGTTAAAACCCACCAGCCACTCCTCAGAAGGAAGATTGGGCAATCTATTTCCATAGTGATACTGCCTCGGAAACCCAAC
>NW_006922308.1:1042555-1044476 GCF_000298275.1 Orycteropus afer afer | reverse complement strand
ACCAGAGGAACTTAAGTCTTTGTGACCCTGTGTCCAGAAGAACTAGATGGTGTTAAGCTACCACTGCCAACCACTCTGAAAGGAATCACAGTAGGAGATCTTGTATAGAGTAGGAAAAAAATGTGGAACAAAACTGAAAATAATAAAGAAGACCAGGGTTACTGGTCTGATAGATACTGGAGAAACCCCCAAGGCTAAGGCCCTCAGTTATCCTTCAAGCCTGGAACTGAACTCACTCACATGGCTCAACTTTCAGCCAAACAGGCATATTGAGAAAATAATACCACAGAGGCAGGCACTCCTTAGAAAAATCAACTATTTGAGATCACAAGGGTAGTATTTACCCTGCGTTAAATCTCGGAAGGCAGGGATATTTAGGAAGGAAGGTCAAATACAAATAGTAACCACTGAGAGGAAATGGGAAGTGCAGTTACGTTGATGGGACTAGATTCAATGTCAGGAAACAAAATGTGTATGAAGAGTTGAATGGAAAGCCAAATGCCTCTGTAATATTTCACTCAAACTACAATACTAAGATTTTAATAATTTACCTCAATAATACATTTAAGATATTTTATTTTATACTTTAGCATTTTGGGATGATTTGGTCCATGAAAAGGTAGTTTATATATACTTGACTCAAGGCACTAACAGAAAGAAGTAAACTACATTTATCATTCAGAGATAAATTATGATATTTGTGAATCTATATATTGTACAGCCAAAAACTATAAGATCTAATTGACAATTTTATCCAAAAAAAGAAGCTAGGTCAATCTCTAAAAGAACTTAATTAAGATAATCACCAAAATTACAAAATTTTATTATACTAACTTTAACACTTGGTTTTACCCAAATTACCAACGAACTAGGCAAATAAATTTGACATGTAGACCCAGTCTGCTACATAGTCAAATTAAACACATATTTAAACATTTATTGGAAAGAAATGAGATAAAAATGAAAAAGAGATTAAAGGATTAAATAACAAATACTGTAAATATAATTATTCACAGTGAGTTTGAACCACCAACCTTTTGATTAGAAGCCCAATACCTTACTCATTAAGCCACCAGAGCTCTTTAGGTAAGGAACAGAGACACTGGAAATAACTTTAACAAAAGGCAGAATTTACTGTAAGAAGTGAAAGAAGTTTATGGAAAATTAAAGAACCATGTCTTCAATGAGCAGAAT
Source organism: Orycteropus afer afer (assembly GCF_000298275.1). NCBI lineage: Eukaryota > Metazoa > Chordata > Mammalia > Tubulidentata > Orycteropodidae > Orycteropus > Orycteropus afer. Next base: position 1,043,282 of record NW_006922308.1, on the reverse strand, counting down.
GTACATATTTGAATTTATTCAATGGAATGGAATATGTATACCAATTTGGGTCATAATATTTCATGTATTTAGATTCATTTTCCTAAATGGAAAGTAAAGAAAACTTGGGTAAGATTATACCCAATTATAAAATTTAGACCTGAAAAAAAGTTCATAAAATGAGCAAGATATGCCAGTATTCTGTCTCCATTGCAATGATGGAATCTTTTCTGGGAAATAAAATGAGTTTCTCCTTAGATTCCTGGAGTTCATGTCAACCCTCCTTCATATATCTGTTTGGGAATGTATGTCTCCACATGAAAAAAATGATAGAAATTAAAGGTGAACAGTTGTCATGCTGACTAGTTATTATAAGCTCTAAAGAATAAAGAAATATTTAGAAGATAGGAACACTTGTAAAAATTTTCCTATTAGAGAATATTTCTACTTCCTAACTTTAGGAATAAGCACACACACATACAGTTATTTAATAACATGCTAATAAATATATTATTTTCATTTAAATAGATTCTATCTCTCATAGTTTTCAGATCAAAATATTATTATTATTATTATAGTTATATTACAAATAATATTATTTTGGACAACTAAAACTGCATGAGATAAAATTGATTTAAATGTAAATAATATATTCATTAATATATAGCTCCAAATTCTTTTTTCCCTTGGAAAGATACTTTTTTTCAAACTAAATTACTTAGACAAATTAGATTGTAAATAGATTTTA
>NW_006922308.1:1038772-1041557 GCF_000298275.1 Orycteropus afer afer | reverse complement strand
ATACATATTTCCAATATTTGTTTTATATATATATATGCTTCCTGTAGCCTAAATTGAAATTTTTAATTTTCACTAAACTATATAGATTTGATTTTATTGGTCAAAATACATTTCGTTTGTCTTCAGAAGTTTGGTGCTGCTCAAAGAGAATAATTTATAAGCTCGATGAGAAAAAAAAATTACATACCATAGAATAACTGACCTTTAAATGAATTTTTGGAGGCTATGCCTACAGGCTAGCCCCATAAAATGTTTAAAAAATTGGTAAAAGTAGAAAAATTGTCTCATTCATTGATTACATTGCCATAAAACCATTTAATTTCATGATTTTTCTATTCTTCTGAACAGACTACCTATTGAGATTTCCTATTTGCTGTAGGTTAGACCTGATGAACCAAAGCTTTCAGAGAAATTACAGCTGAAAAGACCTTGAAGAGTCTCCTCAGGGGTCCAGATTGAACTTGTATCTCTTTTTTATACCTAGCATAATAGCATGATGAAATTTTTTTATGTCATTGCAGCAGCAATTGCAGTAACAGCATTAGCAACATTGCCCCAGTGGGTAGTAATACACCAGCAAACTCTTACTAAAGAAATAAGAATGAAGAAGGAGTCTAAGAATCCAAGTCCAGTAGTAATACCTACTCAACTTCAGTTTGGAAAGTGATGCTACAGCTGCCCTTTGCCTTAGAACTTCTTATTTTGTTAGTGTCAATTGCTTATGCACTGGGGAAATTATCTAAAAATATTTTCCCAAAATAATATAGGAATTTTGAGAATGGCAAATGTATTACACGTATACACTGCCCAGAATTGATTATTTAATAGAATCAGAAAGTCCACTATTTTTGAAGCACCAAGTTTCCCTTTTTTTTTTTTTTCCTTATCAGATTAACAGCATGTCATGTCCTTGCCCTAAAATTAACTGTTGTATAAATAACTTGGTTTGGTAGTTAAGGTTGTATGTCAAATTAGCTGGGCCATGATTTTGAGTACTTTGGCAGTTGGATGTAGTTATTCCCCATGATGAGATTGGATGTAGTGTAATCATTTCCTTAGTGGAATCTACTGTGAGCAGTTAATTAGCTGAAGGGGAGTTGTCTTCAGGGTGATCCTGTATTTGGTTCATCATCATCTCCATTTCCTGGACTTGAACCAGTGGCCTGCCATGTTGCCTGCTGGTATTGGGATTGTTGCTTTCATAGCCTGTGTGTTGACAATCTTCCCTTTCACCTGCCAGTCTTGGGTTCATCAGCCTCATCAGTCAGTAAGCATGAGTAAGGAAAAGGCTCTATCTTGATGCAGTGGGCCTGGAATGAAGAACTGAAGCCCAAGGTCAAGGGGCTTCCAACCAACCCCTAGAACCAGCACTCTGAATTTGACGTCTATCCTAGTCTCCCTCAAAAGCCTAGTCTCCTAAACTGTAAGAAAATAAATTTATCTTTGTTAAAGCTGTCCACTTGTGGTATTTCTGTTATAACAGCACTAGAGAACTGAGACACTTGGTAAGTCCTAACTTCTTAGAAAATGCTTTGTATATTCGGACAGAGATTACCCACAACCTCAATCTTTACTAAGTTTTGATACTCACATATCATGCAAGTCACAGTTCTGTAAATAAAATTTATTCATGCTTTATTTATAAAGCCTTGTTTGAACACTTGATGGTTGAAATAAAGAAAATGTAAATAGTTTAGAGAAATAAGTGAAATGGTTGAGTATTATACACTAAGAAATTTATGTCTTAAAATAAAAAGTAAATATTGTAATTATTCTAAACATAGATGAGGAAACTCAGTCTGAAACCTAAAGTTTTATCAAGAATTTTCTACATGTGTTGTGTCTGATATGAATTTAGAGTGTCAGTGGAAAACAGTTCCTGAATTTAGAGTGTGTCACATTATAATGACTAGAAAAGATCTTATAACATCTCTTAAATAAGTTCTGATTTATTATACATTCACTAGTTTTGGCAAAATCTTTTATACAATTCATATTCTTTGTCCAATAATTTTTGGAACTCCACAATGTGCAATTTAGCTATATATCATATACTGTTTATGGACTGTATTTGATCATTTTAGGAAGTGTGAAATTGATAACTAGGCACATAGGGAATGATATTAGTTTCAGAAAAGATAATTTGATCAAACAATACTGACTCTCTGGTAGACTATTAAATATTTATTTTAATTGAAATGAAATGAAAAATAAGTTATGGCTTGAAATGCTAGGACAGAATATTCACTAAATAAATGTGAAGAACATATGATCACTAATATTTTATTTGTGTGCTTTCTTTAAATATATAAAATTTAATTTTATATTAGAATGGAAAGGTTCTAACTATTTTGGCAATGGTATGTAATAAATCAGGGAGTATAAAGAGTTTTCAGTTTATTGAGCTAAGTGTTTAATATTTAAAATGTAGATAAAACAAAACAAAACAACAACAACAGAAAAAAAAAAAAAACAACCTCACTGCCATTGAGTCCATTGTCAATTTCAACTCATAGTGACTCCACAGGGTTTCAAAGGCTGTAAATCTTTATGGAAGCAGACTGTGTAATTTCTCTCCAACAGAAAGAGCTAGTGGGTTTGAACCACCAACCTTTTGATTAGAAGCTCAAAACCTTATTCGTTAAGCCACCAGAGCTCTTTACATAAGGAACAGAGACACTGGAAATAACTTTAATAAAAGGCAGGATTTACTGTAAGAAGTAAAAGAAGTTTATGGAAAATTAAAGAACTATTGCTTCAATGAGCAGAAGGAGTGACATTTACT
>NW_006922308.1:1037405-1038657 GCF_000298275.1 Orycteropus afer afer | reverse complement strand
TGTGTGTGTGTGTGTGTGTGTGTAAATGTGTGTATATATGCATTATATACATATTCATGTGTTTGTGTGTGTGAGTATATATGTGGCTTAGTGATCCATGATAGAACCTTTTAAATTTGTGACAATAATAGTAGCAATTGAATGCAATAGTGATGTACACCATTTTATTGGAATGAGCTGAACTGGAGTTAAAAATTTTTGGTGGCTATGAAGTACAAATATTATTATTGAATGAAACATTTTCTAGAAAAAGAATATATCACATTCTATAATGAAGAAAATGAGTAAGTGAACTTAGTGGTTTCAACAATCAGTGTAAAATTCTGTTGATCTTCCACAGTGAATAATTTACTTTCACCAGTTTTGTTTTAAATGACTCATACTTCAGTTTTGATGGTTGTTTCATAATAAATGCTGTAATTTTAAGTGAACAAATTAAAAGATGTCATAAAATAAAGTTTAATGATCAGAAAGAAAATCTTATAATAAATTACTGTATTTTGTTGTTAGATGGATCTTTCATTTCAAACATGCTATGATTAAAAAAATTTCTATTCTTTGCTCTTGAAAATTCTTCAAATAATTGTACAAATAATTTCATCACAATTAAGTTGCTGAACAACATATATTTGCATACATAATAAGGGTAACAAATCAAGTCTTTCTTGACTTATTAAGTATACACTGTTGTACGCTGAGGGTTTTTGATTCATTTTAGACATGAAAATGAGAGTTCTGTTGTGCAGTTTGTGATCACTGAAATTAGGAATATACATAAAGGAATTTCAACACTGGGGGATATGCCCTGTATTTTATTTTCTGATATGGAATCATAGCAAATGCATCTTTCCTGTATTTGTAAATGCAATTCTCATGTAGAATGAAATCGTCATGCTTCTCTGTAAAGGACTGTATTGGTACAAGCCTGCACTTATTTCTTGGATGTATTCTTGCATTGTACATCAGCTATATCCATGTTGTTTAAGAAAGAAAATCTATGCAAAATAATTTCATACACTTTTATCTTTCTTTCCATACAAGATTCAAGTATTTGAATGATGGTTATGCAAAATTGATCTCTGTTACTCAATATTTCTGGAGTACTTCTGTCATTGACTTGTTTCTTTCAAATGATTCTGAAGTCATGAACAGTTTTACAACTTCTATTTTGTACCACCAGAGCTCCCCTGTATTTGACAGTATTTGTTTTTTATTGTGTTTCAAAAATTTTCAAAATCTTCTCTTAAATTAT
>NW_006922308.1:1027493-1036960 GCF_000298275.1 Orycteropus afer afer | reverse complement strand
TTCAAACCCACCAGCCACTCCTCGGAAGGAAGGTTGGGCAATCTACTTCTGTAGTGATACTGCCTCAGTAACCTAAGGACTGGTCGCTATGAGACGGGTCCAACTCCATGGCACACAACAACCACAATAGTGGCAAAAAATGTGTAGAGTAACTGAACAGTAGAAAATAAATCAACTTCTTCTGGACAACAATCTCTTGTTCTATATCCTACAAGAGTAAGGAAATGTGTAGCACATGGAAAGTAAATAGCATATCTGTTGCATTCTAAACTTTTTGTTGTATGCTTTTATAACACCCTAATGTATTGGCAGCATTGTTATAAGACAGGCCTCTGCACTTAAAATAATTAATTTTTAAAATTTCTCATTAATAGTGATGTAATTTCTCATTAACAGTTTGGAAATTTCTTCACTGTTATGATGTTTAAAGCTAGTAAATGTGATAAAGCAATAGATAGGTTTTTCATTTGTTGGAGATATGTATCTTAAAGCAATACTTACTTGGCCTGTGTAAGAAAGATAAAAAGTGAAATCTACAGACCAACTGATACATGGAACTATACTTATTTCACTGAAAATACGTGTTCAAATTTTATCATTTATTAAATTTATTTCTTCTCATGATGTTTTAGACATATGTGATGGGTTGGCTTTTCCAGGGCTCCATATTTTGAGATGTGAACTGCTAAAAATGCATCAAATTGAGCAACAAGTTCAAGTAATCTCAACAAATTCCCTTTTTGTGGGGACACAAACACTTCATTTCTCCCTCAAAAAGGAAGTCCATATTTAGCTATTGTTATAGTGACAGCAACACATTGCAAAACATTATTCCCATACTAATGTTCTTCATTAATTTGAGTTTCTAGTATATTAATTAAGTCAAAACTATGTCTTCAGTTCAAATATGATAGCTTATAATCTCTGTGAATTGGACTGTTTTCATGTTTATCAATCTTGTTTGAATTGGGCTAATTGTTAAATCCATCTGTAGCAAATCAAGAATTAAAAATTTGGTACTATGTAGATTGCAAAACAAACAATATACTGAGTGAACTGGAGGAGAATACAATAGTTACACCTTCTTATAATTTTTAATGTTAACTTTGCACCCTAGAATTATATTCTGGCTATAGAACCTTTGTTGTTTGTTTGTTTGTCACCTAGAAATTTTTGACATGAATTTAAAAATGGTCAACTTTAAAGTTAACAATATTGGCCCAATTTTAATCAATAATTTATACCATTAGAAGAAATATTGTTCTATAATGAAGGATCTGTATTTCTGTTATTTATGGGGTCCGACTCGATGACACATAACAACTACAACAACAATAACATGGGGTGTATAGATGTGAAAATTTTAGTTTCCAAAATAGTTTCACTTTCCACATCATTATTAAATTTTAATACAATAAATAATGGATTGTTATTGCTATTAGTCATTTCAGAACTAGCAATTCTAGTATGATTTACACCCATTAAACTCAAGTGTTCAGTGGAAGAAGTCAATGATTCATCATACTTTAAAAAGGAAGATAATTTTGGAATTGTCTTTAGGGATTCAAAACTCTTTTTCTTTTTATTTTCTGTGAGATTTTTTTTTTTTTTTTTTTTTGCTGTCCATTTAGCTGTTGCTGTTTTATTTTACCTGGATGTAAAATTATGACACTTTTATAATTTGGTTCTGTCATAGGAAACAAATTTGAATAATTGAAAATAAATTATAAAATTTATAAAATTTGCATTTAAATTTTGATGTCAACACAAACATTTATATTTAAAAATTAATAAATAAAATATTGATTTGGTACATATAATTTTGTTCTTAGGTCTGAGATAACCAAAAGAAATAGTATTTAAAAGGTAGTCAGAAATACTTTCATTTGTTTATTGGCAGATTTCAAGTGTTTTTTTGTCATGAAATAATACTTAAAAACTCGTGCACTCATTTTCCATCTTTTGACAGAGTCTTCACAATTCATTGGACTATTGCTGGTACTTGATGGAGACGGAGTGTTGATCACAAATATAAAAGTATGCTCAATATGAAGATGAGTTTTGGTTCACTTTGCAGAGGACATGACCAGATACATCAGGAGCTATGTGACTATAGTACATTGCATTCTTATGTGGTTGATGAAATACAACTGAGAGGTTATACTTAATAGGTGCAAAATTAAAAGGAATATTTAATTGTTATTTTATACAAAACTTATAAAATGTAAACTTTATTTATTTGTGGAATTGGTGACCTTCTATATTCAGTTACATGAGTTCCTCATTGATGTACATAATAGATGTAACAATAGCACCATTTCTTGATGAACAAGTCAATTTTGAAAGTCATTGTTGCTGTTGTTATATGGCAGTCGAGTCGGACCCGACTCATAGCGACCCCTTCTTGGGTTTCCGAGGCAGTATCACTACGGAATTTGAAAGTCGTAACAAAATAAAAATGCAAACTTACTGCCATTAAGTGGATTCCAGCTCATTTCAACCCCCGTATGGTTTCCAAGGCTGTAAATCTTTTTGGAAGCAGGCTGTCTCATCTTTCTCCCATGGAGTCTCTGGTTGATTTAAACCCACAGCTTTTGCTTAGCAGCCCAGTGCCTTAGCCACAGCATAGCCATAAAAGTATCAATCAGTCTTAACAGAAAGTCAGTCTGAAGGGAAATGGAATTTAAAACACATTTATATAATTTTATTATGTAAATATTCATTTAATTTACTTCCTTCAGGAATTGTTAAATTTCCTTATACAGAGGTAAATAACTATTCTGATAAATATAAATGTAATGTTCTGATAAATACCTTTTGTTGCTTTCTTGGAAGCTGAATTTAGAAACACATTGCAAAACAGAAACATCCTTTGCAAGACAAATATATTGAATTTTACATCCTTTTAAAGTGCCTAATACCTCATTTGTTAGCATATGTAGAATAATATTCTCTAGCACTGTGTTCCGCGCAACAGACAATAAAAAACGAAAGTCACTTAATACATAAATTAAAACTTGTTATGTTAGATAAGTATCAATATTTCCAGTATTTTTTAACATTCGTTCTGTCAGTGTTATATTAAATTATTATCCATGTTTGTATTATATTGAATATGTACTAGATTGCAACTGCACATATACCAAATATATTTTAGAGTTAATGTTATAAATATTATTGCTTACAAATCTTATTCTGAACGCAAATGCCATACAATTAAAAGGTAACTTGACTGGATTCATTACAAAGTTAACTTATCCAAGATCTCTCAGTTTTGTATGTCATCTAGGACAGGAGTTTCCATTCGCTGTGTATGAACCCTGGTGCAAGAGCATACCTTTGTGTTTGTATTATGGCAAACAACATTGTTAAGCCTCCTGGCTGGACTTGTTGGATTAGCAGAAGTGGATATGTTTACTTGTGGATACATTTTAAGACAGTTCTCTTAAAATGGACCAGAAAACTTCAATTTATTAATATTATGTGTCTTTGCCTACTAACTGCTCATGTTGGATCCAAGTGTGCATTGGATGAATATATCAAGTACTTCTTCCAGGAAATATTTGTTACTTCTTTTGGCAGTCCATGGTACCTTCAGTATTATTTGCCAACACCACAAATGAAAAGTATCAACTCTTCTTCAGTCTTGCTTATCCATTGTCCAGTTCTCACATATGAGGCAATTGAAAATACCATGCTTGGGTTAGGTGCACCTTAGCCTTCCAGGAGACATCTTTGTTCTTCAGCACTTGAAAGAGGTCATTTGCCACAGATTTGCCCAGTGCAATATAACAGCAGATGTCTTGACTGCTGTTTCCATTGGTGGTGATTGTGGGAACCAAGTCTTATGAATCTTTAACAACTTCAATCTTTTCTCCATTTATTCTGATGCTGCTTATTGGCCCCTTTGTGAGGAATTCTGTTTTCTTTATGTTGAAATGTAATCCATACTGCAGACTGTAGTCTTTAATCTTCACCAGTAAGTGCTTCAAGCCATCCTGACTTTCAGCAAGTAAAGTTGTGTCATCTGCATATTGCAGGTTGTTAATGAGTTTTCCCCCAATCCTGATGCTGTGTTCTTCATATAGTGTTGTCTTGGATTATTTGCTAAGCATACAGATTGAATAAGTATGCTGACAAGATACAACCTTGACACACTCCCTTCCTTATTTTAAACCATGGTTTGTTTGAATGACAGCCTCCTGGTTTATCTACAGGTTTTTCATGAACATAATTAAGTGTTCTGGAATTCCCATTCTTCTCAATGTTATCCATAATTTGTTATGATTCACATACTCAAATGCTTTTGTGTAGTCAATAAAGCACAAGTAAACATTTTTCTGGTATTCTTTGCTTCCAGCCAAGATTCATCTGACATCACCAATGATATCCATTGGTCCACATCCTCTTCTGAATCCAGCTTGCATATCTGGAAGTTTTCTGTTAATATAGTGCTGCAACCATTTTTTAATTATCTTCAGTAAGATTTTATTTCTGTGTGATATTAATTATATTGTTTGATAATTTTCACATTCTGTGGGACAACCTCTCATTGGAATGGGTACAAATATGGATCTCTTTCAGTCAGTTGGCCAGGTAGCTGTCTTCCAGATTTCTTGGCACAGACTAATGAGTGCCTCCAGCATGGCATCCATTTGTTGACACATCTCAATGGATATTCTTTCAATTCCTGGAGTCTTGTTCTTCACCAATTCCTTCACTATAGCTTTGATTTCTTCCTTCAATACCATTGGTTCTCAATCCTGAAATGGATGAACTTCAACCAATTCTTTTTGGTACACTGACTCTGTGTATTACTTCCATCTTCTTTTGATGTTTCCTGCATTATTCAATATTTTGCCCATACAACCTTTCAATATTTCAACCCAAGGCATAAAGTTTTTCTTCAGTTCTTTCAGCTTGAGAAATGTCAAGTGTATTCTTCCCTTTTGGTATTCTAACTCCAGATCAATTGCACATTTCATTACAGTAATTAACTTCATTTTTGTGACCTGCTCTTTGAAATCTTCTGTTCAGCTCTTTTATCTCATCATTTCTTCCATTTGATTTAGCTACTGTCTGTTAAAGGGAAAGTTGCAGAGTCTTTTCTGACATCTATTTTGTCCTTTCCTTCCTTTTCTATCTTTTTAATCACCTTTTGCTTCCTTCATGCATGATGTTCTGATGTCATCCACAATTCCTCTGGTTTTCTGTCATTGGTGTTCAGTGAATCAAATATATATTTTTAGATGGTCTCTAAATTCAGGAGGGATATAATCAGGTCATACTTTGACTCTTGTTTTAAGTGTCTTCAGCTTCAACTTCAACTTTCATATGAACAGTTGATGGTCTGTTCCACAGTCAGTTTCTGGCCTTGTTTTTGTTGAAGATGTTGAGCTTTTCCATTGCCTCTTTCCACAGATGTAGTAGATCTGATTCCTGCACATTCTGTCTGTTGAAGACCAGATGAATAGCTGCCATTTGTGTTATTTAAAAGAGGTATGTGCAATGAATAATTTGTTGGTCTCGCAAAATTCTATCACACAATCCACAACATCATTTGTAAAACCAAGGTCATATTTTCCAACTACCAGTTATTCTTCTTTGCTTCCAACTTTTGCATTCCAATCACCAGTGATAATTAACACATCTTGACTGCATGCTCAGTCAACTTCAGACTGTAGAAATTGGTAAAAATCTTCAGTTTCCTCACCTTTGGCTTTGGTGGTTGGTGTGTAAATTTGAATAATAGTAGTATTAACTGGTTTTCCTTGAAGACATATGGAAATTATCTTATTACTGACAGCAATTTAGTTCAGGACAGATCTTGATACATTCTTTGTGACGATGAATGCCATGCCATTCCTCTTCAATTTATCATTGCCAGCATTGTAGATAATATGGTTGTCTGATTTAAAATGGCCAAAACCAGTCCATTTCAGCTCACTGTGTCTAGAGTATAGATCCTTATGTGCTCCATTTCATTTCTGAAAACTTCCCAGTTTCCTAGATTCATACTTTGCACTTTCCATGTTCTGATTATTAATGAATGTTCGCAGGTATTTATTTCTCATATTTAGTCATACCACATCAGCAAATGGAGGTCCATATCATTAAGGTAGGCTCTACTCTGAGAAGTCAGTTCTTCACCAGCCACATTTTGAGTGCATTCCGTCCTGAGGACCTCATCATCTGGCACTATATTGGACAATGTTTCAGGGCTATTCATAAAAGTTTTCAGTAATGTATCAGAGTAATATATCAAACTGATATTCATAAAGTTTATACTGGTCATTTATTTGAGAAGTGGATGGCTCCTTCCTTCTTCCAAGTCTGTCTTAGTCTGGAAGCTCCACTGAAACCTGTCCAACGTGGGTGACCCTGCTGGTATTTGATGGACTGGTGACATAGCCCCCAGCTTCACAGCAACACTCTTCCACCACATTACAATAAACGGACAGACAAGTGGTAATTTTTGCCTATAGAACCTTTCATATTTCAGTTCATTGGTTGAATATTTTCTTCAGGTCTTTCAGTTTGAGAAATAATGAGATTATTCTTCCCTTTTGTTTTTCTAACTTTAAGTCTTTGCAAATTTCATTTTAATAATTATTTTGTCTTCTCAAACTTCCCTGTGAAATCTTCACTTTCTTTCTGTTCACTTTAGCTATTCTATTTTCATAAGCAAATTTCAGAGTCTTTTCTGATACCAATTTGGGCCTTTTCTTTCTTGCTTGCTTTTAATGACATTTTTGCTTTCTTCATGTATGTTGCCCTTGATATCTTTCTAAAATTCTTCTGGTTTTTAGTCATTAAAGATGGTTTCAATGTTATGTGAGATATATTTAAGGTAGTACGTAGTCTCTTTTGGCTTTGTTTCAACTTTAAATTGCATATGAGTAATTGATGATCTGTTCTAAGTTAGCCACTGGCTCTGTTCTTACTGATTATATCAATCTTCTCTATCATGTCTTTCTACAGGTGTAGTTGATTAGAATTCTCTGTGTTCCACCCAGTGGGGTTCACATGCCCAGTCATTTATATTGTTGAAAAAAGATACTTCCAATGAATAAGTCATTGGTCTTGCAAAATTCTATCATGAGGTATCCAATGATGTATCTATCATCAAAGTAATATTTTCTAACTACTGATCCTTCTTTGTTTCCACCATTCACATTCCAGTCAGCTGAAAATACCAATGCAACTTGATTGCATGTTTGATAAATTTTAGACAGCAGAAATAACTATTATAAAATTTTTAATATTCTTTCTTGTATGTAGATTTTGTCTATGGAGTTTAAACTGCAATAAGTTTTACTTTTAGAAAACAATTAAAATAGAAATCTTCACAATAAGTAGATGAAAAGTTCTGTAACAAATCTGTTGTTAGTAGATAATATCTACCATTGTGTAGTTGGCATTTCACATTTTAAAAAAATCCATTAATTACAGGGAGTTCCAGCAAGGTGACAGAATAGGCAGATAAGCTACACAGACCCTCTGCAACCAAGCAATAAGAAACCATTTGAAACTGATGTAGAAGATGATCTTGGAACCCTGAGTTTCAAAGGAAAGGATAAAGAAATGGATTAAAAATCAACTAGTAGAAGAATCTAATGAAACAGTAAGGAGACAAACTGAGCTGTAGACTGTAGGCTGTCCTGAGAGCATGGCCATTTTGAATACTTCCCAATAGCAACAAAGAATCATCCCAGCACACTAAGGCTGTATGGTTAAGTAGTGTATTGCTGGCTAATGACAGGTAGGTAGAACAGCGAGGAAGGGGAAAGGCAGACTTATGGACTTCCCGCAGCTGTCCTGAGGATACAGTCACTTTGGATGTTTCTAATGGCTGGCACAACAGTTTTGAGTGTGTGTGAGTGGCGTTCTTGCTTCACCTGCCACCTGAGAGTGCACTTGGCCTGCCAAGGACAGCACAGGCAACTACACTGGATATAGATGACTGCAGAGGAGCAATATTCCCCTTGTTACTCTTGTGTCTCACATCCTCTTGGTGAACAGGGATGTGGCAATCCCTGAGCCTCCACTCACCTTCTTGACCTAAATCAAGGTCAAGAAGGGGGCTAAATCCCAGACTATGCCCTTGCAGATGCTGTGTACTGTGCCTTGTCACCCGGCAGTTTTGTTTTTGTTTGTTTTTATTCTATCTTCCTCCTTTCTTCATTTTTGTTGTTTTCCTCTTTCTCAACCCTGGTTCCTATTTTGTTTTGTTTGTTTGTTTTCCTCTTCCCTTTTCCTGGTTCTTTTCTTTGTTCTTTCTTTTGGTACTTCTCATCCTTTGTTTTTCCTTTTTCAGTTTTCCCTAATGTTTTACTCTTGTGCTTTTTTCTCATTCCACAGTCCCAGACTTAGAGGCATTTTTTGTCTTTTTCTCATTATCTTTCTTTTATTCTTTTAAAATATGTTTTACTTTTATTTATCACATTTCTCTTTTTTTCTTTTGTAATTACTCCTGTTAGTTTATGACATTTAGGTTTTTGTTGTCTTGTTTTTGTTTTATTTTTGGTGGGTTTTATTTATGTATTTATTTGTTTGTTTATTGTCTAACTGAGTGGGAGACAACATCCATCCTCACACAATCCAAATATACCTGTTCCTCCTGCAACCCCAACAACTGAGTGAGAGTCAACAATTGCTTTTGCACCAATGACCAATGATAGAGTACGGGCAAAACCAGCTTGATTCATCCTCAGCTGCTCTTTATAAACAGCAGACAGAAACCTGTACATATACTATTGGTCTCTATCAGACCCATCAGGAGACAGACAGTGAATACCTAAGTTCTACCAATTAGGAAATAGAGGAGGACAGTACCTTGTTCAAACAGATACATCAAAACAAAATAAAGGGGAAAAAAAATTCTGAGAGAGTTACACTGACATACAACAACAAATTAAACATAAATACAACAACACAAAATGTGTTGGAGACAAAAGACCGTCATAGACCCCACACACACAAAAAAAGTAAGATAAAGTAGTGGAAACAACAGAACAGGTTACAAATCCAGAAAATATTCCTGAGGCAGAAGCAGCATTGGAACTCCCAGATAAGGAATTCAAAAGAATTATATTTGGGTCCCTTCAATGAACTGAGAGACAAATCAAGAAAAATACTGACAAGATCAAGGAAAAACACTGACAAATTAAGGTAAACAGAAAAAACCCAAGAACAATTTAGGAAAACAATACAATATTTGACAAAATAAAGAAAAACTTAAAAATGATACAAAAACTACAGAGATCCAGAAGATTAATACTCAGGTGTCAGAAATATATAACACATTGCATGCACAAAGGAGAAGAATTGGATCAATGGAGGAGAGAATTAAAAATATTGATGACAAACACCTCAATACTACTTTGTTAAAGTATCAATCAGAGAAAAGATCAAAACATAATGAAGAAAGCCTAAGATTCATGTGGGATACCATCAAGAGGAATAAC
>NW_006922308.1:1024169-1027393 GCF_000298275.1 Orycteropus afer afer | reverse complement strand
AGACTGTAGGCTGTCCTGAGAGCATGGCCATTTTGAATACTTCCCAATAGCAACAAAGAATCATCCCAGCACACTAAGGCTGTATGGTTAAGTAGTGTATTGCTGGCTAATGACAGGTAGGTAGAACAGCGAGGAAGGGGAAAGGCAGACTTATGGACTTCCCGCAGCTGTCCTGAGGATACAGTCACTTTGGATGTTTCTAATGGCTGGCACAACAGTTTTGAGTGTGTGTGAGTGGCGTTCTTGCTTCACCTGCCACCTGAGAGTGCACTTGGCCTGCCAAGGACAGCACAGGCAACTACACTGGATATAGATGACTGCAGAGGAGCAATATTCCCCTTGTTACTCTTGTGTCTCACATCCTCTTGGTGAACAGGGATGTGGCAATCCCTGAGCCTCCACTCACCTTCTTGACCTAAATCAAGGTCAAGAAGGGGGCTAAATCCCAGACTATGCCCTTGCAGATGCTGTGTACTGTGCCTTGTCACCCGGCAGTTTTGTTTTTGTTTGTTTTTATTCTATCTTCCTCCTTTCTTCATTTTTGTTGTTTTCCTCTTTCTCAACCCTGGTTCCTATTTTGTTTTGTTTGTTTGTTTTCCTCTTCCCTTTTCCTGGTTCTTTTCTTTGTTCTTTCTTTTGGTACTTCTCATCCTTTGTTTTTCCTTTTTCAGTTTTCCCTAATGTTTTACTCTTGTGCTTTTTTCTCATTCCACAGTCCCAGACTTAGAGGCATTTTTTGTCTTTTTCTCATTATCTTTCTTTTATTCTTTTAAAATATGTTTTACTTTTATTTATCACATTTCTCTTTTTTTCTTTTGTAATTACTCCTGTTAGTTTATGACATTTAGGTTTTTGTTGTCTTGTTTTTGTTTTATTTTTGGTGGGTTTTATTTATGTATTTATTTGTTTGTTTATTGTCTAACTGAGTGGGAGACAACATCCATCCTCACACAATCCAAATATACCTGTTCCTCCTGCAACCCCAACAACTGAGTGAGAGTCAACAATTGCTTTTGCACCAATGACCAATGATAGAGTACGGGCAAAACCAGCTTGATTCATCCTCAGCTGCTCTTTATAAACAGCAGACAGAAACCTGTACATATACTATTGGTCTCTATCAGACCCATCAGGAGACAGACAGTGAATACCTAAGTTCTACCAATTAGGAAATAGAGGAGGACAGTACCTTGTTCAAACAGATACATCAAAACAAAATAAAGGGGAAAAAAAATTCTGAGAGAGTTACACTGACATACAACAACAAATTAAACATAAATACAACAACACAAAATGTGTTGGAGACAAAAGACCGTCATAGACCCCACACACACAAAAAAAGTAAGATAAAGTAGTGGAAACAACAGAACAGGTTACAAATCCAGAAAATATTCCTGAGGCAGAAGCAGCATTGGAACTCCCAGATAAGGAATTCAAAAGAATTATATTTGGGTCCCTTCAATGAACTGAGAGACAAATCAAGAAAAATACTGACAAGATCAAGGAAAAACACTGACAAATTAAGGTAAACAGAAAAAACCCAAGAACAATTTAGGAAAACAATACAATATTTGACAAAATAAAGAAAAACTTAAAAATGATACAAAAACTACAGAGATCCAGAAGATTAATACTCAGGTGTCAGAAATATATAACACATTGCATGCACAAAGGAGAAGAATTGGATCAATGGAGGAGAGAATTAAAAATATTGATGACAAACACCTCAATACTACTTTGTTAAAGTATCAATCAGAGAAAAGATCAAAACATAATGAAGAAAGCCTAAGATTCATGTGGGATACCATCAAGAGGAATAACTTATGTGAGCTCTGGTAGCATCGTGCCTAAGGCACTTGACTGCTAACCAGAAGGCTGGAGGTTCAAGCCCACCAGCCATTTCTCGGAAGGAAGGTTGGGCATTCCTACTTCCGTAGTGATACTGCCTTGGAAACCCAAGGAGGGGTAGCTATGAGTCGGGGCGGACTCTATGGCAAATAATAACAACAACAACAATCATAATTCTAGAACAGGAAGAGACAAATAAAGCCACAGAGAAAATTGTCAAAGACTTGTTGGATGAGAAATTCCCTAATATGATGGTAGACTAGAATATATCCATTGAAGAAGTTCAACAAACTTTATATAAGATAGACCCCAAATTAAAATCACTAAGACATATTATTATTACAGTCAACAAAACCAAAAACAAAGAAAGAATCCTGAAAGCAGAATGGGAAAAACAAAAAGTTACCTACAAAAGGCAACTAGTAAAACTAAGCTCTGATTTCTAGGCATAATCCATGTAGGAGAGAAACCAATGTGATGATATATATAAAACTTTGAAAGAAAAAAAAAAAAGCAATTAACAACTATATACCTAGGAAAATTGTCTATCAAATATGAGGGTAAAATTAGGAGATTTCCAGATAAACAGAAATTAAGAGGATTTTTTACAACCAGACAAACTTTATAAAAGATGCTAAATGGGACCCTTTGGACAGAGAGCCAACAACAGAAAACAACAACCAATGATTAACACACATAACAACATAACCCAGAAACCAACCTACTTATAGAAGTAATCCAAAGTAAAATAAGCTTACAAAACTATGGCCAGAGAACCAGAGACATTGATTGGTAAGTGAGGACAATTACAAACCAAAAAGAGGGAACAAATAATGTAGTTATAAAACTTCAAAATGGTGAGGAATTCAAGACAATTAAAAGATAAAACAGACTGTTTTAAATTTGAGAAGAAAATTATAAATTAAAAAGGAAATGCATATGAAAATAATAAACCTTCTCATCAGAATAAAATCCAGAACAAGCACAAAAGCTTCACAAATACTAAAATAATAGCGATGAAGGATATGATAAAATGACTCATAAACAAAATGAGTTCAGCACAGAAAATTATATGGAACAAAGAAATCATCACCACAAAAAAACAAATAAGAAACTGACATCAATAAACTTATACTTATCGATAACCACATTGAATGCAAATGGATTAAGTGCACCACTCAGTGGCAGTTGCAGATTGCATAAGAAAACATGATCCATCAATATGCTATCTATAAGAATCTCACCTTAGACACAATGACAATAATAGTCCAAAAATCAAAGACTGGAAAAATATATACCATGCAAATGGCAACCAAAAGATTGTAGGAGTGGCGGTGTTAATTTCTGATAAAATACACTGTAAGAGAAAAACAACC
>NW_006922308.1:1021110-1021878 GCF_000298275.1 Orycteropus afer afer | reverse complement strand
TTAACAAAGGAAAAGAAGGAGAAGATGCAAATAAAATGAATAAGTAATGAAAGGGGGTGACATCACAACAGAGCCAATCAAAAGAAAAAGAATAATATAAGGATGCTATGAAGAAACGTACATCAATAAATTTCAAAACCATGAAGAAATGGACAAGTTTCTAGAAACACAATACTTACTTAAACTAACATAGAGATAGAAAATTTGAACAGATAGAAATTTAACAGGTCATAAAAAAATTACCAACAAAAACGTACTGGCCTGGATAGTTTCACTGGAGATTTCTACCAGTCATTCAGAGAAAAGCTGACATCAGTCCTACTCAAACTATTCCAATGACACATAAGTTATTCCTCTTGATGGTATCCCATGTGAACCTTAGGCTTTCTTCATTTTGTTTTGATTTTTTTTTTTTTTTCTGATTGATCCCATTTCAAAGAAGTATTCAAGTATTTGTCTTCAATCTCATTAATTCTGCCTTTCATTGCATCAATTCTATTCCTTTGCCCTTTCAATGTGTTATCTATTTCTGCCAATTTAGTATTAATCTTCTGGATTTCTATCTGTATCTTTAGAATCATTTCTACTTTTTCATTTATTTTGTCATTCTGTTCTTGTATTTTCTTCCAAAATTCTTGCAAGGTTTTCTTCTGTGTTTTCTTTGGTCTGTCTCTCAATCCTTTGAAGATACCTAAAGATAATTATTTTGAATTCTTTATCAGAGAGTTCCAATGCTGCTTCTTCCTCAGGGATGTGTTCTGGGTCTGT
>NW_006922308.1:1017141-1019175 GCF_000298275.1 Orycteropus afer afer | reverse complement strand
CATTCTTCTTTGTTTCCAAATTTTGCATTCCAGTCACCAGTGATAATTAACACATCCTGATTGCAAGTTTGGTCAATTTCAGACTACAGAAGTTGATAAAAATCTTCAATTTCCTTATCTTTGGCTTTGGTGGTTGGTGCATAAATAACAGTCGTATTAACAGGTCTTCCTTGTAGGCATATGGATATTATCCTATCACTGACAGCATTGTACTTCAGGACAGATCTTGATACATCCTTTGTATGATGAATGCCACACCATTCCTCTTTAAAGTGTCATTCCCAACATAGTAGATCAAATGTTGTCTGATTCAAAATGGCCAAAACCAGTGCATTTCAGCTCACTAATGCCTAGGATATCAATCTTTTGGGGTTCCATTTCATTTCTGAGAACTTCCTATTTTCCTAGATTCATACGTCATACATTCCATGTTCCAATTAGTTATGCATGTTTGAAGCTATTTCTCCTCAATTTGAGTGGTGCCACATCAGCAAATGGAGGTCTCAAAAGTTTTACATTATCCATATTAGTAAGGCTGATTTTACTCTGATAATGCAGCTCTTTCCCAGTCCTACTTTGAGAGCTTTCTAAACTAAGTGATTCATCTTCCTCCTCTGTGTTGGACAATGTTTCTGGACTATTCATAAAGTTGCACAGTAATGTATCAGACGGTGTTTCTCTGCTTTTCATAAGGTTTTCTCTGGCCAATTCTTTGAGAAGTGGATGGTCTCCTCCTTCTTCCTAGTCTGTCTCAGTCTGCAAGCCGGGCTGATACCTATGCAACAGGTGCACCCCACTGGTTTTGAAACACCAGTAGCATAGCCTCAAGACTCACAGCAATACTTCACCTCTGTAGGACAAACCGAAAAACAAGTTTGTCTCCCTTAGCTGTTGGAAACCCCTCCAACCACCCTTACCTGGATCCCTGTGGCTAACTTCTCAATCTATTCCAGTCCCCTTTGCCTTTTCTGTCCTCTCCTTGCTTCCTGCCTCACTGCTTATGGGGGTGGCCTTGGCTCCATCTCCTCACCAGGCTCCCTGCAGTTGAATCCTCAATCTGTTCCTATCTCCTTTGCCTTTTCTGTACTCTCCCAGCCTTTCCATGTCTCTTCTTGTGAGGCATGGTCTTGGTTCCTTGTCTTCATCTGGGTCCTTGCAGCTGACTCCTCAATCTGCTCTGGTCCCCTTTGCCTTTTTTTTTTTTTTGTCCTCTCCCTGCTTCCCACCTTGAGCCTGTTCTTAGGTCCCTGGAATCTGAATGAGAATGCTATCACTTTAAAATCCAAAATGGTTGCCACCTGCAACCATTCAAAATGGCTGCGCCCTCAGGCACTTTAAATATCCAAAATGGCTGCCAAGTGTAAAAAATCAAAATGGCTCCACCCTCTGGACAAATAAGGTCAGCAAAAGAACAAGAAAACCTGCAATATCTGGAGATAAGGCAGTAAGAGAAAAATGGCAGAGAAGGAGAATAATGAAGAAAAATTGGGAAAAATGCAAAAAGAAAAACAAGGAATGGGGTTAACCATGAGAAAAAAGAAGAAAATAAAAATTTGCAACCAGAAACAGGGAAAAGAAAAAAGCTGAAAACTAGGACCTGGGAGGGGAAGAATAAAGAATAATAGTAAAAAGGACAAAAGTATTGATGATAATTGTTGTTTTGTTGTTGTTATGTGTTGTTGAGTCGGACCCAACTCATAGCGACCCCTACTTGGGTTTTCAAGGCAGTGTCACTATGGAAGTAGATAGTCCCATCTTCCTTCTAAGGAGTGGCTGGTGGGTTAGAACCACCAGCCTTCTGGTTAGCAGTCAAGTGCCTTAGGCACTATGCTACCAGAGCTCCCATTAATGATTGTTGTTGTTGCTGTTATGTGCCATGGAGTCAGACCCAACTCACAGCAACCCCTCCTTGGGTTTCCAAGGCAGTATCACTAGGGAAGTAGATTGCCCCATCTTCCTTCTGCCATTAATGATAGTAGTACTTTTAAAACAGACAAAAGCAAGCAAACTAAAAACCAGAAAAAAAAAAAAAAA
>NW_006922308.1:1008674-1016311 GCF_000298275.1 Orycteropus afer afer | reverse complement strand
AGCAATCTACTTCCATAAAGACACTGCCTCAGAAACTCAAGGAGGGGTCACTATGAGTTGGGTCAACTTGATGGCAGTCAGTGAGTTTGGTTTTTGGTTTTGTATTCCAACTAAACCACTCTTTTTCCAGAAGATACCTCAAGTAATTTAAGACTGAAAGTACTTAAACTTTTACTGGCAGTGCTAATCTTGTTTATTTACATGTTCATATAGTGATCTGCAACATTTTCCTCTAAATTAATCTCTTATCCCATTTGTATGTGGAGTACTCAGCAAACAGTTTAATTTAGATCAAGGAAGGTATAAATCCAAAGTGTGTAGGATAAAACAGGAAGAATATAGTTGAATGCTTAGATACATGAAAATACCTGTTTCATTGCTTTCTATAGTATAATTTAATTTTATTTGCAATTCTTTTTCCCATAAGAATGGTAGGAATATATGACTTCAGTTTTCCTTGGAATTCCTTAAAAATTTGGATCTAATTCTATGACACTTATGTAGTGCTAAGACTTGAAGGAGATTTATCTGGTCATTACCCTGCCTTTGCCTACAATCATGCATTTCATCATTCTTATAGTATGACTCTCCAGACCCACTTATTCTGTGCTGTGCTTGGGGTAAGGGAATCTTTTTGCTTGCCATCTCACAATGTTGCCTCTCCTAAACTCATCACAAAGTCATTTATTCTGATTTCTCATCATCTTCTTGATATCTCTCTTGTTGCTGTAAAAATTTACCACAAACTCAGTGAGCTAAAAAGTACAATTTTTTTTTTATTACACAGTTTTTTAGGTCAAAGTCCAAAATTGTCCTCACTAGGCTTAAATCAGAGTCCCTGGGTGGTGCAAAAGGAGCTCTGCTGATGTAGAACCTAAGGCATTTGACTGCTAACCAGAAGATTGGTGGTTCAAACTCATGGCCACTCTGAAGAAGGAAGAATGGCCATCTACTTCCATAAAGATTTACTACCTCAGAAACCTGAAGGGGATTGCTATGAGTTAGAATCAACTAGATGATAGTGATTTTTTTTTTTTTTCTTCTTGTTGGTGCAAACAGTTAACATATTAAATTGCTATGTGAAACATGGGAAGTGTGAGTCCACCCAAATTTGCCTCAGAAGAAAATCCTGGTGATCTATTTCTGAAAGATCAGCCACTGAAAATGCAGTTTGACTCTGACACACGTATGGTCACTATGTATCATAATCAACTATATGGCAAATGGTTTATGTTTAAATCAAAGTGTCAGAAGGACTTCATTCCATTCTTTAGACTCTAGGAAAGAATTCCTTTACTTGCCTCATCCAGTTTCTAGTGATTGGTGACATTCATTGACTCTCAGGCACCTTCTATCTTAAAAACTAACAATTATTGGCCAAGTTGCATCACTTCTACCTTTACTCTCCTTCATCCTTCTTTCATTTCTATGAATCTTTGTGAATGCATGGGCCCCATCCAGATGATCTAGGATAATCGTTCCTATCTCAAGATTCTTAATTAAACACAGCTGCAAAGTTCCTTTTGATATGTAAGTTAATACATTCACAGATTATGGTGATTAGGATTCAGATATATTTTGGGTTAGAGGACACTACTTTGTCTACCATACTCACAGGTTAGCATGAAAAATATCAACATTCTGTTTTTATTAACTCTTCCACAGTTCAGAAAGGAACTTCTCTAAGTTTGTTTTAGTGACTCTCCCAGAGTGAATCTGTACAAGATGAACTTTTTGAAATTCCAGGGGTTTTCAGTTTTTACCAACTACTCAAATCCTATTAAAAAAAAAAAACACCAAGGATTTAGTTTTTGAAACAAACAACAAAACTTACAGATAATTTGTGGTTTTGGTCCTCTTTCTTATCTTACATATGAAAAGTACTAAGAAAAAAAAAAAAAAAAAAGCAGAAAGTCAGGGAAAATAATACAGAAAAGAAAACTGCAGGTAAATATCTGAAAATATCATAGAATCATACATATTAATACTCAGGGCAGCTAAAAATGCTTGCTTTGTGTAATAAATAAAATTTATGTACCACCAATACAAACACAGAAATAAAATCTGTAAGGAAGATAATTTTAATATCTTCGTTATGTTAAAAAATATTCTCATAAGCTAAAGCAGAGTTGAATGTGGAGTACTTCACATCATGCACATAATGAAAATAACTTTATTAGACAAATTATTCACCTCAATTATCAAATTGGCCTCTTCTCTTTAGATAATCTTTCAGTTCTCATATGTGCAAGATTTGTCTCGGTTGGAATCCATTACTAATATGACAGATGATGGAATTTTCTAAATACTGGTGTATTGAAATCTGTGTTCCAACGCTAATTATTTATTGGCAAATCATGATGCTCCATGTTGTGTATGGAATTTGAAAGAGAGCTACTTAGTAAAACCTGAAATGGCTGGCTTAAGGCCTGGGTGTAACTCATCTCTGTTAGCTTCATTTTCGACTTAATAACAGCCATCTTCTGCACAGATTTAGTCATGAACATATGGAAATATTCTCCCATTTTAATGCACCTCAATGTAAAAAAAACAAAAAATCCTCACAAGTGGACCAATAAGCAACATCATAATAAATGGAGAAAAGATTAATATTGTCAGGGATTTTATACTCAGATCCACAAACACCCATACAAGTACCATAAAAGATCAGACGATGTATTGCACTAGGCATATTTGCTGTAAAAGACCTCTTAAAGTGTTAAGGAGCAAATATGTCACTTTGAAAACTAAGGTGTGCCTAACCCAAGCCATTGTATTTTCAATAGCCTCATATGTGTGTGAAAGCCGAACAATGAATAAGGAAAGCCAAAGAAGAGTTGATGCCTTTGAATTATGGTGTTGGCGAAGAATACTGAAAATACCATGGACTGCAGGAAGAACTAACAAATCTGTTCTGGAAGACAGCCAGAAGGCTCCTTAGATAGAAGAAAGGGTTCTCACCTACTTTGGTCATATTGCTAGAGGGGATCATTCCTTGGAGAATAGTCTCATGCTTGGTAAAGTAGAATGTCAGCAAAAAGGGGACTGGCCCTCCACAAGCTGGATTGACACAATGGCTGCAACGATGGGTTCATGCATAGCAAGGACTGTGCAGTGTTTCATTCTGTGCCTGTAGAGTCGCTATGAGTTGCAGCCAACTCTAGGACACCTAACAACAACAAGGATATTAAAACTATGTCTCTGAAAGAAGACATTGGCATCAAAAGGCACAAACTTTATGTAAATGTCTTACACAAATACCTAAAATTTTCTGCCTGGTCAGGCTGTTTCTAAGAGGAATGCCCAGTAATAATGACATAGCTGCCCTATGACTATCAATGTGCACTAATTATGGATTGTCTTATATCTCTTCTTCCTGCCACATACTCTTGTGAGTACCTTGCTGTATCCAATCTAATAAAGAAAAATATGTCTTCTTAAACCAATCTCGGTCAAGTTCCCACCAAAGCAAGTCCCACCGTGAAGTTTCCTCCATAGGAAGTCCTGCCTTACTTTGATCTAATTTTGTGACTATCAATCAAGTAATGTCTTGTGATTATATAAGTTTTCAACTACCAGTAAAGTAGTGCACTGCCAGTTTTTTATTATTCCCTTATAAAATGCACCAACAGCATCACTATTTTGAATTACTGTGTTTCACCACATAGAATCCAGGTTCTTTCCAAATTGAATTGTCTCTTAATTTTAAATAAATGTCTTGATTTTATTTGAATCAGAGAATTATGGTTACTATATGGGATTCTTTTTTCATAGTCAGCAGATTCTGAAGGAAAATTATCTTTGACATACCTGAGAAATCATGGGCTCACCTGCCATGGTACCACCACAGGCCGCTTGAAACAAAACGATCTCTTCAAACTTTTGGGGCACATAGGAGGTAAGCCTCTGCTTACTCTAAATATGGATGTATGGATGTTTGAGTCTTGTATTTGTGCTACTGGTATGTACTTACTGAGGACAGTTAAAAAAAAAAGAAAGTCATTGTAAGGATTGACTAAAACTATATAACCATACTAATCTCCCTTTACAATAAATTAGAAACTAAGTACTATCATATCAAACAAAATAAATGACAGGTATGTTCTGAAAAATTGAAACTTGTTGTTGTTGTTGTTGTTGTTGTTGTTGTTGTTAGATGCCATCAAGTTGGCTCTGACTCATAAGAACCCTATGTACAACAGAACAAAACACTGCCCAGTCCTGCACCAGCCTTACAGTCTGCTATATCTGAGCCCATCATTACAACCACTGTGTCAATCTGTCTCATTGAGGGCCTTCCTCTTTTCCAATGACATTCCACTTTACCAAGCATGATATCTGTGTTAGACTGGATTCTCCAGAGAAACAAAACCAGTAAAGCTTATATATTTGTATATATAGAGAAATTTATCTTAGGAAAATGGCTCACACACTTATAGGAGCTGGCAAGTCCAAAGTTCCTGGATCAAACGTCAAGCTGGAGGCTTTTCCACATCAAGCTGGAGGTTTTTCCCAACTCTTGCAGCTGCAGGGGCTGAGGAGCTCAAGGCTGGCAGGAAGTACACTGGCTGTTGACTCCAACAAATGACAAATCCAAGATCTCCAGGCCGAATTGTGGATTGATTACTCATGGACAGTTGTAGGCTGCACAACAGAATCCTAATCCACAGAAGAATGTCTCCTCTCCCAGGATGTCCACAGATATACTTGAAGCAGGCCACACTCCTAGGGAAACTCCCTTTCAACTGATTGGTCACTCAAAATATAATCATCTGATCCCATCATGGGAACTACCATACCACAACAGCTCACACCTCACAGAATTGTGCTCCAGCCAAGTTGACACACAGTTCCAACTATCACAATATCCTTCTCCAGTAACTTGTCCCCTATGAAAACATGACCAAAATAAGTCAGATGAAGTCTTCCCATTCTTGCTTCCAAAGAGCATTTGAGCTACACTTCTTCCAGGACAGATTTGTTTGTTCTTCTGGCAGTCTATGCTACTTTCAATATTTTTCATCAACACCACAACTCAAAAGCATCAACTCTTCTTCAGTCTTCTTTATTCGTTGTCCAGCTATCATACATACATGAGGCTGTTGAAAATATGATGGCTTAGGTAAGGCCTACTTTAGGCTGCAAAGAGATATCTTTGTTCTTCAACACTTCAAAACTGTCTTTTGCAGCAGATTTGCCCAGTCACCTGATGTTTTTACTGTTGCTTCCATTGGTGTTGATTGTTGTTGCTGTTGTTAGGTGCCATGGAGTCTTTTCTGACTTATGGTAACCCTACGCACAGCAGAGTAAAACACCACCTGATCTCGCATAAACTCCATGATCCTTACTATACTTGAGCCTGTCGTCGCAGCTACCATGTCAATCCATCTTGTTGAAAGTCTTCCCCTCTTTTGTCAACCCTCTACCTTACCAAGCATGACAACCTTCTCCAGGGAATGGTCCCTTCTGACAACATGACCATAGTAGGTGAGACGAAGTCTGGCAATTCTCACTTCCAAGAAGCATTTCAAGTGCACTTCCTCCAGGACAGATCTGTTACTTCGTTTATTAGTCCATGCTACTTTCAGTATTCTTCGCCAGCATCACAACTCAAAAGCATCAATTCTTCTTCGGTCTTCCTTATTCATTGCCCAGCTCTCACATGCATATGAAGTGATTGAAAATATCATGGCTTGTGTCAGGTGCATCTCAGTCCTCAAGGAGACATCCTTGCTCCTCAGCACTTGAAAGAGTTCCTTTGCAGCCAACCTGCCCAGTACTATACATCATCTAATGTCCTGACTGCTGCTTCCATTGGCCTGGATTGTAGAACCAAGCAATGTGAATTCTTTGACAACCTCAATCTTTTCTCCATTTATCATGATGCTCCTTATTGGTCCAGTTGTGAGGATTTTTGTTTTCTTTATATTGAAGTGCAATCCATACTGCAGACTGTATTCTTCAATCTTCGTCAGTAAGTGCCTCGAGTCATCCTCACTTTCAGCAAGCAAAGTTGTGTCATCTGCTTATTGCAGGTTGTTAACAATTCTTCCTCCAATCTTGATGCCAGGTTTTCTTCATATAATCCACCTTCTCAGATTATTTGATCAGTATATAGATTGAATAAGTATGGGGAAAGGATACAACTCTGATGCACTCCCTTCTTGATTTTAAACCATGCAGTGTCCCCTTGTTCTGTTCAAATGACAGCCTCCTGGTCAATGTACAGATTCCTCATGAGTACAATCAAGTGTTTGGGAATTCCCATTCTTCTCAATGTTATCCACAATTTTTCATGATCCACACAATCAAATGCCTTTGCATAGTCAGTAAAATACAAATAAAATTCTTTCTGGTATTCTTTGCCTTGAGCCAAGATCCATCTGATAGCAGCTATGATATCTCTTGTTCCATGTCTTTTCCTGAATCCAGCTTGAAACTCTGAAGTTCTCTGTCAATATACTGCTGTAACCATTTTTGAATTATCTTCAGTAAGATCTTACTTGTGTGCAATAGTAATGATATTGTTCCATAACTTCCACATTCTGCGGGATCACCTTTCTTTGGAGTGGGTAAAAATATGAATCTCTTGCAGTCATTTGTCAGATAGCTGTCTTCCAAATCTCTTGGCATAATCAAGTGAATTCTTCCAGTGTGGCATCTGGTTTTTGAAACATCTCAATGGGTATTCCGTCAATTCCTGGAGCCTTGTTCTTCTCCAGTTCCTACATTGCAGCTTTGACCTCCTCCTTCTATATCATTTGTTCTAGATCATATGCCACCTCTTGAAATGGATGAAGATCAACCAGTTCTTTTTGGTACAGTGACTCTTTGTATTCTTTCCATCTTCTTTTGATGTTTTCTGCATCATTCAATATTTTGTCCATGGAATCTTTCAATATTGCAACTCAAGGCTTAATTTTTTTCCTCAGCTCTTTCAGCTTGAGAAATGCTGAGCGTATTCTCTTCCCTTTTGGTTTTCTAACTGCAGGTCTTTGCACATTTCATTACAGAATTGGCTTTGTCTTCTCGAGCTGCTCTTTGAAATCTTCTGTTCAGCTCTTTTATCTTGTCATTTCTTCCATTTGCTTTAACTACTCTCCACTCAAGGACAAGTTTTAGAATCTCTTCTGCCATCTTCTCTTCTTTTGGTCTTCTCTTCTTTTCTAGTCATTTTAGTGACCTCTTGCTTTCTTCATGGATGATTTCTTTATGCCATTGCTCTGTCTTGGCCCCACAGGCAGGGTTGTATTCAACCTGATAATTATTTTTAATGGGAAGGACATTAATTAAAGATTCTGTGGAGGTTCAATGGAGGTGACCTTTCCTCGTCTTTCTCAGTAAGCTTCATGCTACTAAATTACAGGGAGTTAAGACTTAGATCCTTCTCTCTAGTGAAAGAAGACCTCTGCTACCACCTGGATGTTCCAAAGAGCTGAAAGACACACATTAAAATCCTGCCACCTTGCCTGAAGGCATTTGACTGTTAACCAGAAGGCTAGCAGTTCCAACTCACCAGCCACTCCTAGGAAGGAAAGTTGGGCAATCTATTTCTGTAGTGATATTGCCTCAGAAATCCAAGAGGGTCACTATGAGTTGACTTGATGGCAGTGAGACTTTTTTTTTTTTTTTTTTTT
>NW_006922308.1:1006218-1007172 GCF_000298275.1 Orycteropus afer afer | reverse complement strand
GGAGGCAAGAATGGCTAGACATCATCTCACCTACTTTGGTCATTTTGTCAGAAAGGACTATTCCCTGGGGAAAGATATGATGCTTAGTAAACTGGAGGGTCACCTCAATGAGATGGATTGACACAATAGCTGCAAGGATAGACTCAGGTATAACAAGGATTGTGAGGCTGGCATGAGACCAGGCAGTGTTTCAGTCTGTTGTGCATAGGGTCAATGAGACTCAGAGCCTGCTTTGATGGCACAGAACAGCAACAATAACAATTGCATGGCTTGGTATGATAATACCTTTGTTAAGATAACACCAGCAGTAGCTAGCACAGCTAATTCATCTGACTGCTCAATCTGTCTTCCTCCCCCGTAACCTGTACAAGAAAGTTGTTACTAATTTTTAATTATAGTCTCATACTTAGCACTATTATTAATAGAAATCCTACTGCCAAGTGAACCATTTGTGCCAGATTGGCACCCATTCAACTTATTCTTGAAGTTAATGCCTTGCTTTTATCTATCTCATATTTGAGCACAACCTAAAATTACTTTTGCTGATGGATGTCTTATTCCTTTTACTGAAGGCAACCGATATTATACCATACTAGTTAAACTATGAATACAAACAATGGTAAAGAATCATAATTCTTCTCTTTTATGATAATGAGAATTAGAACGTTTATCTATTTGCAAGAACTCTTTTACTGAAAAATGATTTGAAAGAGCAAATCAAACTACACTGCTTCCTAATAATTTGACAGGAACAACAATCCATTATGCATCACCTGGATAAATATTTATTTGTGGAGAAGCAAAATATTTAAGGGTAAGCAAAAATAACAAAATTTTTACATGGGTTTTACCTTGTTTAGATGATGGAGCATAGATCTCCTTTGTCCACTTAAGAGCTCCCTTAAATTTTCACTCTTAACATAAAAGCTTCCAATGCACAGGAAATTTACAAAT
>NW_006922308.1:1002058-1003329 GCF_000298275.1 Orycteropus afer afer | reverse complement strand
ATTCTTTGCTTTCAGCTAAGATCCATCTGACATCAGCAACAGAATTCCTCCTTCCATGTCTTTTTCTGAATCCAGCTTGCATTTCTGGAAGTTCCCTGTCAATACACTGCTCAAAACATTTTTTTAAATTATCTTCAACAGATTTTACTTGTTTGTGATATTACTTATATTTTAAAACAATTTCCACATTCTTTTTCATCACTTTTCTTTGGAATGTGCACAAATATTGATCTCTTCCAGTCAGTTGGCCAGGTAGCAGTCTTCCAAATATCCTGGCATAAATGAGAAAACATATCTAGCACCTCACCCATTCATTGAAATATCTCAATGAGTCATCTTTCAGTTCCTAGAGCCTTATTTCTTGCTAATTTCTTCAGTGCAGCCTGGATTTCTTCCTTCATTACCATTGGTTATTGATTATATGCTGTCTCCTAAAATGATTGAATATGACCAATTCTTTTAGTACATTGACTCTGTGTATTCCTTCGATCTTCTTTTAATAATGCCTGCATCATTCAATATTCTGACCACAGAACTCTTCAATATTGCAATTTGAGTCTTGAATTTTTTGTTTAGTTCTTTTAGCTTGATAAATGCTGAACATGTTCTTCCCTTTTGGTTTTCCTACTCCAGGTCATTGCACATTTCATTATAATACTTTATCTTGTCTTCTCAAGCCAGCCTTTGAAATCTTATGTTCAGCTCTTTAATTTCAACATTTCATTCTCTGTTTTAGCTACTCGCCTTTCAAGAACAAGTTTCAGAGTCACTTTTGACATCCATTGTGATCTTTTTTCCTTTCCTGTCTTTTTAGTGACTTTTTTCTTTTTTTATATATGGTGTTTTTGATGTCATCCAACTTCTTTGGTCTTTGTTCACTCGTGTTAAGTGTGTCATATGTATTCCTCAGATTGTCTCTAAATTCAGGTGGTATATACTCAAGGTCATATTTTGGGTCTCATGGGATTGTTTTAATTTTCTTCAGTTTCAACTTTAACTTACATATGAGCAATTAATACCTCTTCCACAGTTAGCTCCTGGCCTTGTTCTGACTGATGGTATTGAGCTTCTCCATTGTCTCTTTTCACAGATGTATCTGATTTGATTTTGGTGTATTTCATCAGGCAAGGTCCATGTGAATAGCCACCATTTATGTTGTCAAAAAAAAAATACATTTGCAATAAATAAGCTGTTGGTTTTGTGAAATTCTATCATACTATCTCCAGCATCATTTCTATCACAAAGGCCATATTTTCCAACTAACGATGCTG
>NW_006922308.1:1000360-1000923 GCF_000298275.1 Orycteropus afer afer | reverse complement strand
ATCCTGATTTGATATTGTAGCTAACAATGAAGTAATATCTTATGATGTTTTAAATTTGTACCTGACAATCATGTGTTGTACTTCTAGTATTTGTTCTCTCCTCATAAAATGTCCCTGCAACTTTTATATTTTGGTTTGGATTTCACCATGTGGTTCTCAACTCTAGTTGTCTCTTTACTTTAAAATAAATAAATAAATAAATAAATAAATTCCAATTTTAGTTTAATCAGAATATGGGATGTTACTCTATGACAATACTTGTTTTGAAGGGTAAATTCTTTTTTTTTTTTCTTTTTCTGACTGAAATCCCCTGTCTTACTGTTAAGAGAACTCATTCCTATATGCTGACCCAGTGTTGGCAGTAAGTGAAAATTCTCCAAAGATATTTAAATTGAATAATTTGAGGAAACCTATTTAAATAATGTATATAGGTCAACAAAAGTAAGAAATATCTGCATAATTACAATAACATTTTAAAAGAGTCTTTCTTTTATCCAAATCAATCAAATATTTTGAATTCAGCATAAGACTCATATCACTTGACTAGTGCTTTGGGATTTTTT
>NW_006922308.1:997249-997815 GCF_000298275.1 Orycteropus afer afer | reverse complement strand
TGGTAAAATTGAAGAGATAGACAACTAAACCAATACTTACAGACTACTGTGATAACTCTTTTAATAAATGTCCAGAACATTTTGGTAACTTTTAAGAAAGGAGCAACTCTTATTCAGGAATATTTGAGGTTGGCATCAATATTACTTTCAAGACTATTTCTCAATTTACTTTAATTCTTCCATTTGATTTACTTTTGTAAGTCAAATATTAAATAGACAAAATCAAAAAATTATAAGATAAAAATCTTACATGAATGTATCATCTTTAACTATTATGAAAATTAAATTATTAAGTTAAGTAGTCTGTGACTTTTATTTTTTTATGAAAGAGATTACATATAATATTTATTTGAGTTTACTGACAAATAAAAAAAATATATCTACTCTTAAAATGAGTTAATGACTACATTTATTTGCCAAGTGGAAGTCACATTTCTCTAGGTATTACCAGTTTGTGGCCATAAAAAAGTAAAATCTGTAATATTAAAACACATTCTATTTCCTCTCTGCTTTTTGCTTCCCACAGGCTTAGGGAAGTTCTTATTGCTGTACTTATCCCTCAAATA
>NW_006922308.1:994961-996014 GCF_000298275.1 Orycteropus afer afer | reverse complement strand
CACAATAAGTACCCACTGGAAGCAGCAATTAAGAAATCAAATGACTTATTACATTGGGCAAATCTGCTGCAAAATAACTGTTTAAAGTATTCAAAAACTAAGATGTCACTTTGAGAACTAAGGTGCACCTTATTTTCTGTTGCCTCACATGCATGTGAAACCTGGACAATGAATAAGGAAGATCGAAGAAGAATTGATGCATTTGCATGATGATTTTGTCAAAGAACGTTGAATATAACATGTATTGCCAAAAGAATGAATAAATCAGTCTTAGAAGAAGTACCACAAGAATGCTCCTTAAAAGCAAAGATGGCAAGACTTCATCTTGTTTACTTTGGACATTGTATGGTCAGTAGCTGCAACCCCCAAAATGGGTCTCAGACCCCATCTCATTCAGTCACACTTGTAAGAAACTACAAGCCATTTTCCTTCTCCCTCCCTGTCACTTATTAACTTATTAACCACCTCCTTCCTGTCAGATACTAACCCATCCTTAGAATAGCTTTAGGCAATTAAGCTTCCTAACTGGCAGCCTCTTATCAGAACACACACACAGGTGGTCTTATAAAGCACTGCCCAAAACCCACTTCTGAGTGGTTCTGTGCTGCTGACCAATCCTGGTCTTGTAAACCCAGTCCCCAATTCCTCAAACTCAGGTACAAATATTCCCCCAAAAGATGGGAGGATTTAAAGGACATCTTGAATCCATCCCAGCCCAGCACTGCTGGAAGCCTAATTGCCAGAGGTGTTTCTAAACCTACTTTTCTTTCATCTTTTATTTTGTAAATCCTTTCTCTCCTTATTCTCTTTTGTTCCTATTTTGAGTAAAGACTCATGCCATTAACTATGCCTTCATGGATAATCTCTGGTCTCTGGAACCTATTCAGGAAGAGTTTCAGCCTCCCTGGGAAATTTCCACAACAGACATGTTATCAGGAGGGACCAGTACCTAGAGAAGGACATCATGCTTGGTAAAGTAGAGAGTTAGAGAAAAGAATGAAGACCCTCAATGATGTAGATTGATACAGTTGCTGAAACACTGAGCACTAACAT
>NW_006922308.1:990956-994161 GCF_000298275.1 Orycteropus afer afer | reverse complement strand
GGTCTCTATGAGTGCTAAGAAACTTGACGGCAGTGTGTTTTGATTTTTGATTTGGTGGTGGTTGTTTTCTGTCAAAATAGTCTCTGGCACAAGGCAGCTCCATGCACAATAGAATGAACTGCTGGCTGCTCCCATGTCATTCCCTTGATTTGTTGTAGATTAGATTGTTATAACTCATTGGGTTTCCAATGAATTATTTTTCATTATTTTTGGAAGTAGTTAACTTTCTTTTTAATTCGTCTTAATCTAGTTCCACTGAAATCTGTTTAGTATCAGCAATACACAGTCTTCCACAGACAAATGAATGGTGGCCATGCTTGATGTGGATTGGCTAGAAACTGAACTCAAATTGACATGGAAGGCAATGATTTGATCACTCAATTTAAATGGCAATTTTTGTTACTTTCTGGAGACTGAGTTTGGAGTAGCTTGAGAATGAGAACATATGGGGATCCCAGTCTTAGGGAAGTCATCACAGTTTCTGTTAGATTTACCTGCAGGAACCTCATCAAATTCTCAAGATATAAGTGTAGGGAAAATAACCACATGTTTCTAGAAAGGGAAGTAAATTAAAAAAGTAGCCATTTGAAAATATGCACAGAGAATTCTCCATGACAAAATCTGAAAAGTATTATCCAATCTATGGAAAGGGCAAAAACCAAATTCTACCATATTCTTTACTACCTGACTCACTTAAAGGGTGAGGGGAGAACTAAGAAACACTTATCATGGTCACATTCCAGGGACACAGGCCACTAAATAATTGAAATTTAATCATAACATTATAGAATGCCTCCTCAGCCCCATACTTACCATTTTATCAAAAGGACTCAGTATAATAAGCTTGGATTACAGCTGAGAGGAAAGAGACACAAACCTATCTAAGAAAAAGTTCTTAGGGAAAGCAAAGACAACAACAGGATAAAGGGGACTAGACGAAATTGAAATATCTGGTATCTTAAAGCTACAAACATATATATATATATATATATATATAAACAGCATAATTTGTAGTGAGAATAACCTAAAAGGTCATACTTCAATTCTTATAACTTAATACATCATATTTTTAACCAAAATATTATAGAGCATGGTAAAAGACAATAGAAACACAGTCTGAAGAGACAAAGAAAGCATCAGAACCAAACTGTGATCTGACACAGACTTTTGAATTAACAGACAGGGAAGAGCTCTGGAAGCATAGTGCCTAAGGCATTTGACTGCTAACAAGAAGGCTGGCGGTTCAAACCCACCAGCCACTCCTCGGAAGGAAGGTTGGGCAATCCTACGTCCGTAGTGATACAGCCTCAGAAACCCAAGGAGGGGTCGTTATGAGTCGGGGCCGACTCGAGGGCAAATAACAACAGTAGCAATAGCATGATTAATTGTAAAGATCTCTTATGAAAAAAGTAGACATCATTCAAGAACACATAAGTACATAAGCAAAGAGATGAAAACTCTGAGAAAGAAATAAAAAAGAAATAGTAAAAAACAAAGTACTGTTACATAAATAAAGAGTGTCTTTGATGTGTTTATCAGTAGACTTCATGCAGCTGAGGAATGGATCACTAAGCTTGAATATATGTCAATAGAATTTTGATAAAACTGAAATGGAAGGAGGAAAAAAAAATGGAAAGGGACTCTCCAACTAAACTGTAGGACAATTTAAAAATGTGTAACATGTATGTAATTGGAATATTAGAAGAAGAAGAAAGGGAGAATGTAGTACAAGCAATATTTAAAATAATAATGACCAAAATATTCAAAAACTAATGTCAGGCAAAAAACTAGATCCAGAAAGCTCAGAAATCACCAAACAGAATAATTGCCCCTTACAAAAACAAACAAACAAAAAAAAAACTAATCCTACACCTTGTTGTTGTTGTTATGTGCCATCAAGTCGGACCCGACTCCTAATGACCCCTCCTTGGTTTTCTGAGGCAGTATCACTACAGAAGTAGATTGCCCAACCTTCCTTCCAAGTAGTGGCTGGTGGGTTTGAACTGTCAGCCTTCTGGTTAGCAGTCAAGTGCCTTAGGTACTATGCTACCAGAGCTCCCATCCTACATCTTGGCATACTGTATTCAAAATGTAGAAAATCAAACACAATAAGAAATTTTTGAAAGCAGCCAGCTGGAGAAATGAAATGTATTAACCATAGAGGAACAAGGAAAAGGATTATATTAAATTTCTTTTCAGAAACTGTGATATCAATAAAAGAGTGAAATATTTAGAGGATTGAAAGCAAACAGACAAACAAATAATACAACAAAACAACAACCTTGAGTCCTATATTGGGAGAATGTAAGCATGAAAAAAATAAAGAGGACTAAAGACTATCTAAGACAAAAAAATGTGGCCAGCAACCTGCTCAGAAAGAAATGATAATGAACTTCTTCAAGGAGAATGAAAATTAGATAGATAAAAAACTTATACCTTCTTAATGAAAGAAAGAGTGCCAGAGATGGAATAAATGAATATTGTAATATATATATTGTTGTTGTTGTTATGTGCCATCGAGTCAGACTTGACTCATAGCCACCCCTCCTTGGGTTTCCGAGGCAGTATCACTACAGAAGTAAATTGCCCCATCTTCCTTCTGAGGAGTGGCTTGTGGGTTTGAACCGCCAGCCTTCTGGTTAGCAGTCAAGTGCCTTAGGCACTACACTACCAGAGCTCTATTTCTATAATTTATTGATTTGAAAGATTATCTTTTGTTCTTATTAATCAAAATGAAATAGTGTGTGATAATTATACTATATGAGTGAGTGAAATGACAACAATATTGTAAGGGTCAAGTGTGAAGAACTGGAAATACTCTAAGTTATCTGCACTAACCATGAGGTGCATACAGTTGATCCTTGAACAACATGGGGATTAGTGGCACTGACGCCCCTACACATTTGAAAATCTGCATATAGCTTTTGATTCTTCTAGCACTTAATTATCAATAGAATAATGTTTATCAGAACCCTTATCAGTAACACAAACTGTCAATTAACATAGTTCTTACCATACAGTATATTTTCACATGAAGGTACACACTTACATAGCAGGTAAGTTTATTAACTGTATAGCATGATAATTATTTACTATTCATTAAATGGAAGTGGATTATCATTAAGGTCTTCATCTTCATTGACTTTACACTAAGTAGGGTGAGGGAGGGGGGTTGGTTGTGCTGTCTCAGGGGTGGCAGAGGCAG
>NW_006922308.1:988115-989899 GCF_000298275.1 Orycteropus afer afer | reverse complement strand
TAAATATTCCAAATCAAAAAGAAAAAGAAATTAGCAGAGTACATTTTAAAAACAAAAAAGTAAAAACTATTATTGTCTGCAAGAAACCTATTTTAAAGACACCAGCTGCATTCTAATTGTCTCCAAGTCATTGTGACCCCATGTGTTACAGGGTACAAATGCATTATACAAGGTTTTTAAGACTTTGACATTTCAGAAGCAGAGCACCAGGCCTTTCTTCCAAGGCACGTCTGGGTGATTTCTAACCACTAACCTTTCAGTTGGTAGTCCAACACTTAACTGTTTGTGCCACTCAGGAACTCTATAAACACACACACACACATACACACACACACAAACCTATCTAAATTAAAGGAATTGAGAAATGCTTGCTGTCCTAGGATTAACCAAGAGAAAACTGAAATAATTTCAGAAAAAGTAGATTTCAGAAAAAAGAAACTCATCAGTGAAAAAGAGAAGCATTACCTAATGATAAAGAAGTCAATCTTGCAAGAATACATAAAACTCATGAATGGGTATGCAACAGGCAATCAAAATACATGAAGCAAAAGCTAGTAGGACTTCAAGGAGAAATAGGTAAACCCACTATTATAGTCAGAGATTAAGCAACTCTCTTTCAATAAATATAAATCAAGCATGTAGTAAATCAGTAAGGATATAACTGACCTGAACTGCTTACTAATAAACTTGATCTAATTTATATTTATAGAATACTCTATCTAACAACAACAGAATATGTCTTCTTATCAAGCATACATGAAATATTCACAAATATTGACTACATGCATGACCATAATACACATCTTAAAACATATACCAAAAAACCAAATTCATTACTGTCAAGTGGGTCCTGACTCATAGCTACCACTCCTTGGGTTTGTGAGATAACATCATTACAGAAGTAGATTGCCCAGTCTTCCTTCTGAGGAGTGACTGGTGTGTTTAAACTGCTACCCTTCCAGTTAGCAGTCAAATGCCTTTGGCACTATGCCACCAGAGTTCCCTTAACACACATAGAAGAGTAAAAGTCAAATCATATAAGGTGGGATCTCCATGAAATTAAAATAGAAATCAAATACAGAAAGCTAACTGAACAATCTCCAAGCATTTGCACGTACCAGTTCACTTCTGAATAATAAATGGTTCAAAGAAAGAGTCTCAAAAAATCCTCAGCATTTTTTTATTTAAACTAACTGAAAATTAAAATGCAGCTCATTAATTTTGTGAGATGTGACAAGATATCAGTAGATATGTGAGCGGCACTACTCACAACTATCCCTAGA
This sequence comes from Orycteropus afer afer, assembly GCF_000298275.1. Taxonomy (NCBI): domain Eukaryota; kingdom Metazoa; phylum Chordata; class Mammalia; order Tubulidentata; family Orycteropodidae; genus Orycteropus; species Orycteropus afer. Next base: position 988,616 of record NW_006922308.1, on the reverse strand, counting down.
GACCCACTTCTAAAGTGTTTGCTTCCTGTCACTGTGACCCTGTGTCCTGATGGTTTAGAGATTTTAGTTCTAAGAAAAGGATCCCTTCTATCGGGAAACAAACACTTATTACATTAAACTAGAAATTATGAATGTCCTTTGGCAACTTTGGTCTCCTCACGCACCTGAATCAGCAGGTAAATCCATATTGGCTGGTATGATTGATCCACACTGAAACCTCCACCTAAATCCGGTACCACTGAGTTCTTTGCAGTCTTTCTTATTTCTTTATCTGTAATTTTTTTCTATGATGACAGAAATTCAACTTTCATAATCTACAATGAATTTACTCATTTTTTAACTATATTATACAAAGATTAGTTTCAGAATTTCTGAGGCATACCTCTGTGAGAAATACATTTACTAAGTAGATTGCTGAGTCTATTTTTCATCATCTTGGCCTTTAGCCATTCAGAACCTATCAAAACACTGATTTTTGATAGTATAGTGATGTTTTTTCTG
>NW_006922308.1:985438-986820 GCF_000298275.1 Orycteropus afer afer | reverse complement strand
CCTCCTTCTGGAAGTCCATGGTATTTTTAGTATTCTCCACCAACACTACAATTCAAATGACAAAGTTGAGGCACTGAAAATATTTGTTTATGAATTAGGTATAAATAAGACCAAAATAAACAACAAACAAACTCACTGCCAACAAGTTGATTCCGAGTCATAGTGACCCGCATTGGGTTTCTGAGGTGGTAAATCTTTATGAAAGTAGATTGCCCAGTCTTCCTTCTACAGATTGGCTGGTGGGTTTGAACCACCAACCTTCTGGTTAGTAGTCTGATGCCTTAGGCACTGTGAAACCAGAGTTCTTTATAAGTGAGACACTTTACATAAATTATCACTTCACCTTAACTAAATTAATAATGGAAACTGTGGAAGTTTCTTTTTGAGTCTATTGCATGAAAAAAAAAGTGATTCTTTTGTTGTTATTGTAAACTGATGCATATGTATCCTCAAATAAGGAGGAAGAGTTTTGCATTATAATAAAATATTAGGGAATGAATGTACTTTATGTATTTGAAGTTATTAAAAAGAAATTTTTTTAGAATTGCTTTTCTCATTAATGAAAATCTAATACATTCAATAAATGAATGCCCTTCTCTCATGCCCAGTCATGAGAGTCAATGATTTTCACTCTTTATACCATTTATTTGTTTATTTAGTTTGTTCTCAGTTTGGCTTTTATGGTAATTAAGGTTGTTGTCAACTTGGCTGGGCCTGGTTGAGTGGCTAGGCAGCTGAATATAGTTATTTCCCATGGTGAAATTGATAATTAACTCCATGGTGGACTCTATTGGAGCAGCTGAATAGCTGCTTTAGGGATATTGTCTGCTTCCTGTATATAAGAAGCAGCTTTGAGGAAGGTCTCCAGCTTATGGCATGCTTGAATCCTGCATATAGATGAGTTGTTGTTCAGCAGCCTGCCATGTTGTCTGCCAATCTTGGAACTGTTAAAGGGACTTGTATCAATGGCCTGCCGTGTGGTTTGACAATATTGAGACAGTGCACTTTTTAGTGGTCTACTTTGAATTTGTCAGCATCAGCAGCCAGCAGCTGCAAGAGTGAAGATGTGCCTTTAGCTTCAGTGGGCCGGGAGCAAGAGGCAGAGCTGAAGCCCAAAGGTGAAGGGATTTCCCTCAGACCCTGGAGCCTAGAACTTTGAACTCAGATTTCTAGCCTCCAAAACTCTAAGAGAATAAACTCCTGTTTGTTCAAGGCATTCTCATTTGTCATATAGTCCTGTCAGAGTGGCACTAGGTAACCAAAACAGCTATCATTAAATATTATTTTTTGTGTTTGTGGAAATCTTATTTAATTTTTAAGAGTTCTTTCTTATCACCTTGTTCTTTCTCTGACTGCAGGATATTCTTGAATTTTCTGGATTT
>NW_006922308.1:981418-984523 GCF_000298275.1 Orycteropus afer afer | reverse complement strand
TTACAATATTGAAGGATTCTATGGGGAAAAAATTGAATAATGCAGGAAACATCAAAAGAAGATGGAAGGAATACAGAGTCACTGTACCAAAAGGAATTGGTCGACTTTGAAACATTTCAGCTTGTTGCATATGATGAGGAACCAATACCATTGAAGTAAGAAGCCCAAGCTTCAGTGAAGAAATTGACAGAAGACAAGGCCCAGGAATGATAGAATACCCATCAAGATGTTTAACAGATAGATGCAGCACTGGATGTTCTCACTTGTTTATGCCAAGAAATTTGGAAGATAGCTACCTCATCAACCAACTGGAAGAGATCCATATTTGTGCCCGTTACCAAGAAAGGCCATCAAGAAGAATACAGAAATGGTCAAACATTACCAATATCACAGACAAGTAAAATTTTGCTGAAGATAGTTCAATAAAGGTTGCAGCAATATATTGACAGGTAGCTGCCAGAAATTCAAGTCAGATTCAAAAGAGGATATGTTGTTGTTGTTATGTGCCATCGAGTCGGACCTGACTCATAGCGACCCCTCCTTGGGTTGCCAAGGCAGTATCCCTACGGAAGTAGATTGTCCAACCTTCCTTCCAGGGATAGTATGAAGTATATCATTATGATGGCAGGTGGCTCTTAGCTGAAAGGAAAGAATACCAGAAAGATATTTACCAGTGATTTATTGACTATGCAAAGGCATTTGACTATGTAGATCATAACAAATCATGAATAATATTGTAAAGAATGGTAATTTCAAAACACTTAATTGTACTTGTGAGGAACCTGTACCTAGGCCAAAAAGGAGTCATTCAAACAGAACCAGGGAAACCTGCATGGTTCAAAATCAGGAAAGATGTGCATGAAGGAGTACTCTTTCACCTTACTTATCCAATCTGTATGCTCAGGAAATAATCTGAAAAGCTTGACTATGTGAAGAAGAATATGGCATCAAGACTGGAGGAAGACTCATAAACAAATTTCAATATGCAGGTGACACAACCTTGTATGCTCAAAGTAAAGAAGACTTGCAGCACTGACTGATGACGATCAAAGACTACAGCCTCTTGTCAGCAGTCAAATGCCTTAGGCACTACGCCACCAGAGAGATAAAATGGAACAGAAAAATACATATACAGTGCTTGCTTTTTCAAATTTAAAAATTACATTGTGTATATGAGTTTTTATAAAATTACCTTTTATCAGTTATTTAAGATGTGAAGAAACACAGTTAACTTAAAAGCCCTTTTTATTCCCTGTCTTATTTTTCTTGTTGCATTGTATTATTGACTAATTTATATTTTTAAAATCTTCTCATATATTGAACATTACTCAACCATCATGACCTTACTTCTTATTCATATGGTCTAAAATTATATATATTAAATCATTGTGATTATTGTTAAATTATTTTATGTGCTTAACAAAAGCCCAGAACATAATAAGCACTCAATCAATGATAGCTGATTTTTGCTGTGATCAAATTGACATTCTCAGGTCTCTTTCATGATTATTCTTCATAGATTTAATTTCTTTATACTCATAATCTCTGATAATCAGTTTGTTGCAATGGCTTCAACTACCTATAGTGGCTCTCAGTTGGACATCTCCAACATAGCACTTTCTGTTCCAGTTTTTCTTAGGTGCCATTGAGTCTGCTCTGACTCATAGTGGCCCTATGAACAACAGAACAAAACACCACCTGGTCCTATGCCAGCCTGACTATCCTTGCTATACCTGATCCCGTTGTTACAGCCACTGCTCCACTATACTCCTATATATCCAAACACCTAAAAGTAACTCATGCTTGACATAAAAGTATTAACATTTTAACTCAACAGTCCTTTTTACAAATACTCTCAGCCTTTGGCAGTGCTAATTTCCATCCCTTTTACTTTCCCTTCTCTTTGCACTAGGTTTTCTAGAAACACTAAGCCACTTGAAGTACCTTTTATTACATATTTTTATAGTACATATACCACCTGCCTGGGGGGGGGATCTTTACTACTTTCACTTTAGCTCCATTTTTTTCTTTAGTTTGTACCTATGTGCCACTATCATGTGAAACCAACTCCATTCTAACACATTTTAAAGTTTATCTTTTAAATATATATCCAGTACTGACCAGGCATTAACTCTTCTGGATCAGAGGATAGAGTGCAAATACCTAGTTTAATCTTTGAAAAATATTTAAGGGATTGATGAGAAATATGGAACTAGTTATAACTACAAATAAACTGTTAAACTTCTTAAACAACAATAAATAAGAAAATTATTTGCATTTCATCCTTGATAAGTGATTATATGCCCAGGAAAGCATGTACAATTTTTTTTTTTTTTTTTTTTTTTTTTTGCAATTCAGGTTACTTAAGTGACACCATTCTGAATAATGAGGGGAAAAAAAAAATCTTGGGTTTTCTGGGGAATTTCTACATTTTCTTACCCTTTACATATTGTTGCTTCCTTCTTCTTCCTGAGTGTCATGCAGAAAAATAGATGAAGATGTTGCAATATTTTTAGGAACCTTTCACAATCACGAGAAGACCTCATGCTCAAGATAGTATAGTTAAAACATAGAAGGTGACTAGGAAATTTAACACATCACGGAGCCTTTGCACCAGTTTTGAGTAATGAGATTTCAAATCTGGTAGGTAGTTAAAAACCCACTTTTATTAAACCACACTAGTCAGTTGTCTGTTATATGTAGCTGAATAAAATGTCTAAATGTTAAAAGAAAGAAAGAAAGAAAAAGTACTGTAAGCTTAATTAGCTCACACCTGGAAATTTTGAAATATTTTCTAGACAAGCTCAATGTGGACATTTCAGTCTTCTGGATTTAATTAGAAACTAAATTCTATTTATTTATTTATTTATTTTAAATTTTTATTGTGATTTGGATGCAAGTTCACAGAGCAAATAGAAATTAAATCCTAATGTAATTAATGAAAAATAAAATATGTTTCACTTAATTGGGAGCTCTGGTGACCTATTGCTTAAAGCATTGACTGTTAACCAGAAGGCTGGTGGTTCAAACCCACCAGCCATTCCTCAGAAGGAAGATTGGGCAATCTACTTCTGTAGTGATACCACCTTGGAAACCTCAGGAGGG
>NW_006922308.1:978013-979343 GCF_000298275.1 Orycteropus afer afer | reverse complement strand
GAACTGAAGCGAAGATTTCAAAAAGCAGTTCAAGAAGACAAAGTCAATTATTATAATGAAATGTGAAAAGACCTGGAGTTAGAAAACAAAAAGTGAAGAATATGCTCAACATTTCTCAAGCTGAAACAATTGAAGAAACAATTCAAGACTTAATTTGCATATTGAAGGGTTCTATGGGCAAAATATTGAAGGATGCAAGAAACATCATAAGATGGAAGAAATACACAGAGTCACTGTACCAAAAAGAATTGGTCAATGTTCATCAGTTTCAGAAAGTGGCATATGATTAAGAACCAATGGTATTGAAGGAAGAAGTCAAAGCTTCACCTTGGCAAAAACCAAGGATCCAGGAATTGACCAGATACCAATTCAGATGTTTCAACAAATGGATTCTGCACTGGAGATACTTACTCATCTATGCCAAGAAATTTGGAAGACAGCTACCTGACTGACTGGAAGATATACATCTTTGTACCCATTCCAAAGAAAGATGATCCCACAGAATGTGGAAAGTATTGAACAATAATATTAGTATCACACACAAGTTAAATTTTGCTGAAGATAATTCAAAAACTTTTGCAGCAATATATTGCAATGAACTTTCAGAAATGCAGCTATATTCAGAAGAGGGAATGGAATGAGGGATATCATTGCTGATGTCAGGTGGAGCTTGCCTGAAAGTGAAGAATACTAAAAATATGTCCACTTGTGTTCTATTGACTATGGCAAGGCATTCAACTGTGTGGATCATAACAAATTATGGATAACATTGAGAAGAATGGGAATTCCAGAACACTTAATTGTGATCATGAGGAACCTGTGCATAGACCAGGAGACTGTTGTTCAGAGAGAACCAGGAGATACTGCATGGTTTAAAATCAGGAAGATTTGCATCCTTTCATTATAGTTATTCATTCTCTATGCCAAGCAAACTATCCAAGAAGCTGGGGTATATGAAGAACTTGGCATCAGGATTGGCAGAAGACTCACTATCGACCTGCAATATACAGATGATACAATCTTGCTTGGTGAAAGTGAAGGTGATTTGAAGTACTTACTGATGAAGATTAATGATTATAATCTGAAGTATGGATTACAACTCAACATAAAGAAAACGGAAATCCTCACAAATGGACCAATAAGCAACATCACGATAAATAGAAAAAAGATTGATGTAGTCAAAGATTTTATATTACTTGCTTCCACAATCAACACCAAGAGAAGTAGCAGTCAAGACATCAGATGACATATTGTACTGGGCAAATCTTCTGTAAAAGACTTCTAAATTGCTAAAGAGCAAATATATCTCTTTGAGCACTGTGGTACACCT
>NW_006922308.1:952280-953959 GCF_000298275.1 Orycteropus afer afer | reverse complement strand
GTTGGTTTATTTTTTTATTTACTGCTATAAATTGGTCTCTGATCACTGCTTTTGCTGTGTCCCAAAGATTTTGGTATGTTTTGTTTGCATTTTTATTTGATTCAAGGAATTTTTTAAATTTCATTTTTTATTTCTTCTCTTACCCAGTCTTCCTTAAAGAATGTGTTGTTCAATTTCTATGTGTTTGCTCTTTTTCCACTAATCTTCCTATTATTAATTTCTAATTTGATTGCATTGTGATCTTAGAAGATGCTTTGTAGAATTTCAAAGTTTTTAAATTTATTAAGTCTTGCTTTATGGCCTAACATTTGGTCTATCATGGAGAATGTTCCATGTGCACTGGAAAAGAATGCATGTTATACTGCTGTTGGGTGAAGTGCTCTGTAGATGTCTATAAGGTCAAGTTGTGGATTTTATTGTTTTGCTCTTCTGTGTCTCTGTTGAGTTTCTTTCCAATTGTTCTATCTTTCATTGAAAGTGGTGTATTAAAGTCTCCCACTATAACTGTGGAGTAATCTATTTGTCTTTTCAATGCTCTTAAAGTCTGATTCATGTATTTTGGGGCTCTTTCATTGGGTTCATAGATATTATGGTTATATCTTCTTGTTCAATTGATCCTTTAATCATTATATAATGTCCTTCCTTATCTCTTAGGGTGGTTTTTGTCTTAAAGTTAACTTTATCAAGAATGAATTTTGCCACTCTTGCCTTGTTTTGGTTGCCATTTGCTTGATTTATCTTTCTTCAACCTTTGACTTTTAGTCTATTTTTGCCTTTGTCTCTAAGGTGTGTCTCTTATAGACAGCATATTGATGAGTTGTATTTTCTTATCCAGTCTGCAACTCTCCATCTCTTGAGTGGTGCATTTAATCCATTAACACTCAGTGTGTTTGACAAGTATGAATTGGTTGCTGTCATTTTGTTATTATTTATTTATTTGTTTGTTTGTTTATTTGTGGTGTTCCTGGTTACTTTGTTCCATATTATTTTCTGTGCTGAGCTCATTGTGTTTGTCAATTGTGTTATCGTTTCCTTTGTTGCTTCTGTTTTAGAATTTGCTAAAGATGTGTGCTCATCCTTTTTTTGTATTTTGATGTGAAGGTTTATTTTCCTTTGAGGTTACTCAAAGATTTATAATTTTCTCCCTGGGTTAAAACAGTCCATTTTATCTTTCAACTCTCCTGATTTCCTCAACATTTAAAAATTTTGTAACTACACGGAATTTCCCCCCTTTTTGGCTTGTAGTTATCCTCATTTGCCTATTTGTCCTCGTTTGCCTATTGACGTCTCTCATTCCTTTTTACTATCTTGTAAGCTTATTTTACTTTGGATAGTTCCATAGCTGTGTTGGTTTCTAGGATATGTTATCTTGTTTATTAACGGCCAGTTGTTGTTTGCTATTATTGGTTCTCTTTTCAAAGGACTCCCTTTAGTATCTCTTGTAAGGTTGGTCTGGTTTTTACAAATTCCTTAATTTCTGTTTATCTGGAAATCTCCTAATTTTGCCATCATGTTTGAGAGACAATTTTGCTAGGTATATAACTCTTGACTAGAAATTTTTCTTTTTCTGGGTTTTATGTAAACATCCCATTGCCTTCTTGCTTGCATGGTTTCTGCTGAATAATCAAAGCTTATTCTTATTGGTTGTCCTTTGTAAGTAATTTTTCATTTATCCCATG
>NW_006922308.1:949105-950355 GCF_000298275.1 Orycteropus afer afer | reverse complement strand
AATGGAATGGCTGGGTCAAATGCTATTTCTAATTCCAACTTTTGAAGGAATTCCCATACTGCTTTCCAGAGTACCATTTTACAGTCCCACCAGCAGTATATAAAAGTCCCAATCTCTCCACATCCTCATCAGCATTTGTTATTTTCTGTCTTGTTGAACTTTGCTACTAGTGCTGGAGCAAGATGGTATATCATTGTTGTTTTGATCTTTATCTCTCTAATATCTAATGATCATGAGCATTTCTTCATATGTTTTTGGCTGCCTGAAGGCTATTCCTTTTGATGGTATCTCACATGAATCTTAGGCTTTCTTCATTTTGTTTGGATCTTTTCTCTGATTGATCCCTTTCTATATAAATATTCATGTATTTGTCTTCAATCCTATTAACTTTGTCTTCCACTGATTCAATTCTACTCCTTTGCTCTTTCAATGTGTTATCTATTTCTGAAAACTTAGTACTAATCTTCTGGGTTTCTATCTCTCAGTTTTGTACCATTTCTAATTTTTTTTATGTTGTCATTTTGTTCTTGTACTTTCTTCCAAAATTGCTCCAGTGTTTTGTGTGTTTTCCTTAATTTTGTCAGTGTTTTCCTTGATCTGTCTCTCAATCCTTTGAAGATACCTAAATATAATTCTTTGGAATTCCTTATCAGGGAGTTCCAATGCTGCTGCTTCTTCAGGAATGTGTTCTGAGTCTATATCTTGCTTCTATGTGTGTACTGTGATGGTCTGTTGTCTTTAAGACATTGTGACATCGTTGTATTTAGATGTCTGTTAACTGTTTGTGAAGAGCAGTTAAGAGTGAGTCAGGCTCCTCTTGGTGTATTTTTTATGTTGGCCAGTTGGTGCAGAAGGAAGTGGTGGGTCTCACTCAGTAAGTGAAGCTGCAGGTAGGGTAGTGTGGGTGTAGATGTGTTGTATGGGCACTGTTGCTGTCTCTCACGCAGTTAGACAAAAACAATAATCAAATAACCATCAAAAAAGTATAAAGAAGTAGACAAAAAATATACTGTGTAAACACAGAGGAACAATAACTCAAAAATAAAAATAAAATAAAATAAAGCCCCATAATATCTGGGGAGAGGGCAATAAAAGGAAAAAAGGTAGAGTAAGAGACAGAGAACTTCCAGAGGTTCAAGCCGGATTCAGAAGAGGACGTGGAACAAGGGATATCATAGCTGTTGTTAGATGGATCTTGGCTCAAGGCAAAGAATACCAGAAAGATGTTTACTTGTGTTTTATTGACTATG
>NW_006922308.1:944983-948062 GCF_000298275.1 Orycteropus afer afer | reverse complement strand
AACAACAACAAGAGAATAATGAAGAAAAAGTGTGAAAAATGTAAAAAGAAAAGCATGGAATGGGAAAGAAAAAGAAAAAAAAAAAATGGGAACCAGGAACAGAGAAGATAGAAAAAGCTGAAAAGTAGAACCAGGGAAGGGAAGAATAAAGAATAATAATAGTAATCATAATAATTTTTAAACAGACAAAAACAAACAAGCTAAAAAAGAAAGGAAAAAAAAAATCTGGGCAGGGCAGGACAGGGCACCTATGCTCCGTTGGAGCACACAGACTGGGACAGAATTCCAGCTGGCCCAGAAGGTGGTTGGGAATGGGGGATGGCCACACCTCCATTCACTGAGAAGGTGTGGGGTATAAGAGTAACAAGGGGAATATCACATCTTTCCTGTCATTGATGTCCAGAATGTCCTTGTGGTTCCTGGCAAGTGGAAACTATTCTTATGTCCCTGGAATCTGGGAGAATGCTGTTGTTTTAAATATCCAAAATGGTCAAACTCTTGTAAACATTCAAAATGGCTTCTCTCTCTGGACAGGCAAAAGTTCACAGCTCAGCCTGTCTTCCTCTTTGCTGTTTCCTCTCTTATTCACCAGCCACCAGTGCAGCCCCTGGCTAGCAGGGCTAATTTTTAGGTTAATTCTTAGGTCCTAACACCACTTGGCAATATCCAATCTGTCTGTGCCATCAGGATTGCTCACAGACTGCAGCTCTGTATATCTCCTTTTTTGGTGTTTTCATGCAAGTTCTTCTACTGGTGAGAGTTTAGTGCACTTCTATACCCTTCCTTTCAAAGCTCAGGGGCCCAGGATTATCTTCTGTATCTGTGTTTATTGGTTCCCCTTTTCTTTGTTGAAGAGGGTCTGTCTATTCTGCCATCTTACCAGAATCCCCAATAGTTAAATTAATTGAAGTTATTACTCATTGTAGTTAGGAACAGTGAGCACACTATGGTGAACCATGAGATTCTTCAGTAAAAAGGCATTATAGAAATAGAATTATGGAGTTTGGGCTTTGATTGGGTAATTTGAGGGAGGATGTATTAATGCTGGGGCTTAACATACAGTGGATATTGTCAGAAAGTGAAAATAATTCTGGGAATGGGAAATTAAATAAATTTGATAAAAAAGGGGGACTAACACAGGATTAAGCATTAATTGGTTAAGAATTAGCAGTCATTCAGTTTGACCAAAAAATGAGATGTTTTGTGTTTTGTGAGTATCACAATAATATTCTTTTTGTTTGTGTTCAGGTAAAATTTTAAAATGAACTTGCTTCATCTTGTTCTATTATGGTCTCAGAATAATATTGTTTGAGGTTGATAATATGTAAGACTGTATATGATAACAGAATAACACGGCAAGGCCAGCTTTGAACTTTGGGGACTGATCTTTTTCTGTTTCTCATTTCTGACATGTTGAGTCCTTTTTTTTGTCAGAACAGTTTTGCAAGATATGAAGATTAATTCAATTGATCCAAGTAATTTTCTAAAATTTCCTAGTCAAATGACTGCCTGGATCTATTACTTGTTGACCCCATAATAGAATGGATAGTCTAATTTAGGTTAATGCTAGTGCTAGTCAGTCATTCAGGGATATATTATCTGAAGTCTCAATTTCAAAAAAAAGCTGAAAAAATTAATATTGGATCATGTTATCTATTTTTTGTACCCATTCTTTCATAAAACATTTTCTACTCTTAGTCAACAACATGTTATTTAGAATTTTCTAATCACTTATCTTAAAATATTAACAGATAGATGTTGGTTACAGAGTTACAATGGAAATAATGTCTTAATAATTTAAAGGAAAAGACTTCTTTTATAAGGGATATCATAATGCACTGCCGTCAACTCAGATCTGACTCATAGTGACCCCTCCTTGAGTTTGTGAGGAGATAGCACTATGGAAGTAGATTGCCTAACCTTCCTTCTGATGCGTGGCCAGTGGGATTGAACCACCAGCCTTCTGGTAAGCAGTCAAATGCCTTAGGCACCATGCTACTACAGCTCCCTATATCCTACAGGGATATCAGATTATAAATATCTTGAAAACATTATGTGAATGCCAGGTCTTATTTATATTAATTTAAAATGGAAATTAGAATACTATATGATCTCTTGCAGTTGTCAAAAAGCAGTTATTGAATTATTTTAATTATCTGAAAGAAAGTTTAATGAGGTTTAACAAGTGCCTGTTTTATATTAGAGTATGCTAAAGCAAAATAGCAGAATTTGAAAATAATCTATGCTCGGCCTGAAAGAGTTCACAGACTGTTCAGTGAGATAACAAACAATCACATAAGCTAATTAAATGAAAATAATATTCTAAAATTTCTTCAGAGGATGATACTTTGTTTTAATGTGTCCCATTTGGTACAGAGTTACTCTTAATATAATATAAGGGAGTGGAAGTCACTTATAAGTCCTTGCATTTTCTTCATTATGATATGCTCAAGGATTCAAGGTAGCTTTTAGAGAGGATAGGGATGAAACTGCAATCCTGACTCTTTCTTCCAATGAATTTTGCTACTGTTGGGCTTGCAAATACAGAACTAAAACTTAGGTACCAGAACATAAAACATATAATTTAAAAATATTAATTATATAATTAAAACAAATTCTAGGGCTTTTCCTCTTTAATTAACTTGTCTCTCGTTTGTCCAAAGGCATAAGCCTTAAAGAAAAGTGATATAGGATGTCTATAATGATAAAAGTCTTCTTGGCTGTGAGCCAAGAGTAAGACAAAGGATGATGAACATCTGTCAGTATAAGTATGTCAATAAGTAAAAGTAACATCTACTAGAAGCATGGATATTATAATTTTGGTCATGCACTCCCTGATGATGCCCTGTCTGCCTGCCCAGCTACCCAGAAAATAGGGGCCGTAATTTTCATATGCAAGATTTTTAATAATAAAAAGCAAATTTTACAAGTGTTAATCACAATCTCTAGGAGTCAATGGGTGATATGTTAGGCTAGGAGATATATATCTACTTCCATAGTGGTATCTTCCAGTAAGTAAGGAAGACCGAAGAAGAGTTGATGCTTTTGAGTTGTGGTGCTGGCGGAGAATGCTGAAAAT